>NW_020653853.1:4007959-4015977 GCF_003589595.1 Hyposmocoma kahamanoa
TTTCTCAAGGCAATCTGCCATACAAACGATCAATAGTGTTTAATCAATTTGAGAATTTCAAGTATAATTTGCTCACTTATGAAGTATAGATAGACGAGAATGTTTTCTTTATAAATAAATAAATAAGTAAAAAGTATTTTGAATTAGGTTACTTTTTAATAACATTTTCTGTAACTGTATTACAATTTGTTATTATTATTGATATAAAGATCGAACAAACGCAAATAAAAATTCCCTTGATTCGACTGGACTCGTGCCAGCATCTGTCGCCTCATCGTGGCTACCGCTCTTACCAGCCGATTTACGGATTGAGTCAACAGATTGCAATTACGATAAAATTCTTATACTGCTAAAATGCAATGGTAGTTGAGTCTCAACAGAGCGTCAGTGGAATGGCTGCGATGTCATTAATTCGTTCAATCACTACACTCCGTCGAAACTATTTATTTAACTTTTGACAAATCGAATTCGAATCAATTAGTGATGTCCTAATGCGTTTCCGATTCTATTTTTTATAGCAATCGATTTTATTTATGAAGAAGTTTTAATCGTGAATGTGAGCGGGTTCCAAAAAGAATATATTGCCTGATTGAAATCATGATGTTGCGTTTGACAATTTGTATACTTACTCAAGAATTAATAATTTATGTCAATGAGGATAGGTACAAAAATTAACATCTTGAATAATCTTCGTTACATAATCTGTTATCGGAGCTAAAGAGCACGTCGCTTCACTATAATTAAAAAATAAAAGAGTCCAGGAATTATTGCATTTTCTTTGTCTACAGTTGTCAAAAGATAAATAAATAAATAAATGGTTGAACGGAGCATAACGATTGATGTTACATTACTAAAACTACCATGAAAATATGCATTTTTAATTTTTATCTTGTTTAAATAGCAATTTAGTGTTTTCTTTATGTTATATAATTAGTACACTATGCCATCACCATACCATCATCGACACGCCATTGAAGAGCAGAATACTAAAAAATTGCAATGGCAGTTGAATACCTGCTCATTGGCTGACACTTGACACTGACAAAACCAGTACTCTTAACTTCTTGACACATTATCGTCACCCAACCGAGATGACTTAAATTGGCAGAATTGCGGCCCTGATGAATGAAGAAACCTCGATACAAAAACACATAAAAAATATAATATATTTATTGTTGCTATTATTATAATTTCTTAAATTTAAACTAACTTAAAAATTAATTATTTTCTTCACAGGAGATTAAAAACCTAGACGGTTTGACGACACTTAAACAACTATACTTAGGCAAGAACAAAATATCAAAAATCCAAAACCTGGGCAATCTTACGAACCTCGAAATTCTATCGTTACAAAGCAACAGAATCACAAAGATCGAAAATCTGGAAAATTTAACTAAGTTAGAACAGTTATATATATCTGAGAATGGCATTGCCGTAATGGAGAACATGGATAATCAAACAAACTTGACAACTTTGGACTTGGCTATGAATAGAGTGACGGACATACAGAACGTTCGGCATATGAGTAATTTGGAAGAGTTGTGGGTAAGTGAAAAAGTCTTTATACATGAAATACCATTAAATCTTTCTTAACACTATACTGCCCTCACTCGCAAGAAAAAAAAGGCACAATTCAGGTTCTTTTCTCACTCTATAATCGTATTATTATTAAAATTAGTTTCAGTATAAACATTAATTTGATTATTAACACTCTATATCAGGGCTTTGTTAACCTGTGGTCCATGGACTCCTAAGGGGTCCGTGTAATGAACGCCGGATCCATGGCGAGCCTACCTAACACAATGCATTAATATAAAAAATTATATACAATATGTCGTGAGTAAATAGTTTAGCTTTTATCAAATTTTCAAGTTGATAAAAGCTAAAGCTTGTTTTCATCTTTTCGGAAAGTGTTAATGTGTAATAATCTTTGAAATTTTTAAAGAGGTCTATGACTATGAAGACAGGTTAAGCGATACGCGATAAAATTGAAATAAGCGCGCGCTATTGGCTATCTAAATTAGATCTGATTGAGACAGCCAATAGCGCGCGCCTAATTCAATTTTATCGCATGCAACGCGGCTATCATGCGTAGCCATGCTACGCAGGATCTATATAAAATCCTGACTTCGTGATCGCTCAGTGTTTTTTTTTATTACAGCTAAATGACAACCAAATAACAGAATGGAGTTCCATAGACCACCTCAAGCATAACAAGAAGCTAGCAACGATATACCTGGAACGTAACCCGCTTGCTACCGATCCCGCGTACCGACGCAAGCTAAAGCTCGCTCTGCCTTCACTGCAGCAGATCGACGCTACTTTGTGTAGATAAGATTTTTTTTATATAGAATTGCGTTAGTATGAAAGGGTTTATGAGAGCAGTAAAGACGCTTCTACAAAAAGCAATAGAGAAATATTTTAGTAAGAGTAAATTAGTAAAATAAAAACAAAGAATAGAAAAAAAACGCACATTACGTTTACCAGTTCCCTTCTTGAACAATATGAGCGCGGTCACAGAACAATAAATACAGTAGAAGTGGTTAGATGGCGTCTGACGTGCCTATCTAGGTCTCCAAAGGCCTATAGAGCTCAGTCCGCCATTGTCGCTTTGTATGGTATTGTTGTGCCATTGTTTCGCGCAAATTCTCTAAAATTTTAGAAAAATGCCTTATTGTGCTGTTCTGGGCTACAAAAATGATAGCTGCACCTAAATTACCCGTAGTAGTATTTCAAATCATCGGTCAGTCTTATTTTAATTAATGTTCAATTTTCTGAGTATCTATTCGTTCAGATGTTAATCGTTCGGCGTAGTCCAGCTACTGACCGCAAGATGGCAGCATGTTGAATAAAATTTAAATATAAAATCAAAACGTCGTAACTTGCAATAAAAGGTATTGAACTTTCAACGATATAGAGACTGGGTAAAGTTTAAATTATATTAACAATCCAGAATTTGTTACATTTTTTTTAAATCCGAAACTATGACCAATCATTATCAAAATTTCATAGTTTATTTTTTATTTTTCTTATTCGTTTATTTTATTTACCCAAAGCTTTGGGTAAAAACCCGGTGCCTCTTCTTCTATATCTACCCAAAATCGTGGATGAAAACCCTTATAGGCGTAAATTAATATGGAAGTTAAAAGAAAAAATCTTTTTCACACGAAAAAGAGGCAACTCCACATAATACTCACTTTGCAATCCTGTAGACTCACACTTACTACTACGGATGCATTACGATTCGATTTTTATGACAATCGATTCACGTGTATACGATCTAATGATTGTTTTATATCGAATAATTTCAATGCAAATTTCAAGCGAATCGATTAAATAAAAAGGCGAAATAAGTGACCAATAAAAATGTTGCAGTAATATTATTACCTTTGAACAAAACTCGATTTACAATTTAATTGTAGTTTTTGCCCTCGAGTTTGGTCTATAATGGTTTTTAACCTAACTTAAACCCAACATTAACAAAGCGCCGGGTTAAAACCCGGGCACAAAGCCCATCTCTATTCATGGGTGCCGAAATTCACGCGTGTCGTGCATAAATGAGCCACTAAATGGCACTGATGTTTTGGCGCGAAGTAACATACGCCCTTTGAATAATTAAAAACAGCTCTCATATAACCTAATCCATAATGATTAGCCAGTAGTAATATTTAATCTAATATTAGTGTAATGTTGAAGCACTGATACCAGTAGATTTTCTTATACATGTGTTAGAAAAATGTAATGTGTACTGTGCCAGATTTATATGTGTATCGTATTTATAAGTTATTATAGTAAAAATAGGTCGTTAGTATACTCATTAAGGCGTTACTACCAACATCCCCTATATTATTTGATAAAAATCAACCCATCAAATTCATCTGAAAATAATTAAAAATTGAGTAAAGTATTCTATATAACACAAAAAATTGTAAAAATATAATGCAGGGTGATTTTTATTATATCATAAGATGATAAACCTAAGTAGATGACATGAGAATAAATGTGTTCCATTGCACAGTTATTAACATAGGTACTATCAGCAAAATCAACGCGTCCCCACCTTAAAACGCAATTTATATTGTCACAGAACAGAATAGTAGCGAATTTCTGTAACGAAGCTGTGGGAATTCCCAAGACTACGTGAAGATTCTCTGGAAGACACGTTACCTATTTTTGTTCGTATCTAGTTTGTACGTTATGAGCGACTTGAACCAACTAATTGACAACTTTTTCTGGGTGTATTCATTCATCATTATTAAGCTAGGAACTGTGGTTCTTGAGATTCAAAAATGATGTCGCCGGAATAAGCTTATTCCAGCGTGGACAGTAAAACACCTTAATAACTTCAAAACGGCGTAACGACTATATCTAGTTTTTTACGACTAGAACCGACTAAATCACGACCCTTTTTTAGTGTAATCAGATCTAAGCTAGGTTTGTGGCTCTCGAGACAGCGTGGACAGTAAAACACCCTTATAACTTTTGAACGGCAGACCGCCTAAATGTAGTTTTTTGTGACTAGAACGGACTAAATAGCGACTTTTTATCTGGCTAGTCAAATTTTGAAAACTCGACTATGGTCACGCTGGAATAAGGCACGCTTCAACTTTGCTGATGGTACATATTATATATTTTCTTTCAAAATATGATTAAATGTGCGTCGATATTAATTATTTTTTTTGTATTTATGGAATTATCAAACATTTTTTAGTTTAAGTAACATTATATTCGACCGTATCAAGTAATTTATATTTAATATTTAATTTATTTTAATATTGTCCAGCAGTCGCTTTCAAAGGCAGCCAGTAATAACATTTAATCCTAATATTTTTTATTTTCTAAATTTAATTATTTTTCTGGCATATTATTTGGTGTTTTTGTCGGTAAATCATTAGCATTTGTATTTCGTAAATCAAAGAATAATAGAAATATTACCAATAGAAGTAGAAGTATATTCGTTTAGAAGTTTAAATTAAGTAGTTTGAAATGTTAAATAAAATTTATTTTTATTTTTAAAGTTTTTTAACCCTAACAAGCAGTGTGATTCAAAATTTTAACATTAAATCTAAGATTGTATAACTTAAAGTTAACTGTTGCATTTATTACTGACACTAACTGTTACGTATTGTTTACTACCTCGGTTTTATTCGAAGATGGAGTAAAATGAGAGTTCATTGTGCAATAGTGTTGCCCGCTGACAAGCAACTAGTGATTGCAGACGATAAATAGTCCATCGACTATCGATAGAATATTAGTTTACGCAATAAGTAGCCGAACTTGTTTCATTTACGAGTGTAAAGTTGTCAAAATTGTGCTAGTACCGGTTGGTTGCCAGTTCACAGTCGAAATATAAGAAAGCACCAGAAGGTGGCTTTTCGTTAGAGCTCAAATTCAATATAGTATATGGTAATATATTACATTAAGATAAGGTCTAAAATATACCTATTTCCAGTGTTCACATACCAGGATTGTAGATGTTTTCACTGCTACTTGCACCTACATCGTATTTATGCGGGTACACCTACATCGTTTTTATCTGTGATTGTATAACCTACAATTAGGCAACAATATGATTTAAAACAGGAACGTGTGTCTGTACTCCACGAATTGATTTCGATACTGTTGGGCCAACTGTCAAAATAAGATAAGGGTAATTTTCAGGTTAATTTATCTTGTCTAGGTGGCATTTTTAATTTATTAAGTATTCGAGTATACTATCGTTCAATATTAAATAATATTTCAGGAAACTACACTCGAATATTAAGTAATACTTTATGATAATATTCTAAAACATTTAAATAATACATTTTGCCACCGAATTTAGGTAGAAAAACTAACTAGAACGCCATTTTTTTTTTTGCTAAATTTAATCTTTCGCAATCTACCAATAAAACTGTCGGCAAGAACTACATACATGACTATCTAAAATTTTACGAAAACTGGCAACCCTGCATAATTCATTTTACTCCATCTTCAAAAAAGAACAGACTTTATATTTATAACTTTGAATTTTACAACTGCTATACATAAGTGTAATTGTAATCCATTGTCGCATGAAATAACTAAATAAAATACTTTAAAGTATTCGATTTTTAAATATAAAATACGACATATAGACTCCGACGATTACGATAAGCATTAGACGTGAATTTCAAAAGTCGTTGATAATTTAGAGAAATTCATATTGACATTATATGAAAAATAAAAATTCTTTGCAAATATACGTAACTAACTCTAAATAAATATTAATTTTATAACGTTTATTTTATCGACATTTACTCGTTTTGTGTTATTTTTCTATTTAAATTAATTAATTTATTTATAAAATTAATTAAATATTAATATTATTTATAAAATAAATAAATAAAATTAATTATGATTAGATAAATCTGTCACTAATTATGTTGATCCATTTGCTTCATGATACGTACAAATTTATGAAATTTACCATTGAAACACAAAGACTATCCCTACAACCGTATTGTTAACAACCTCACAGCTCAGCCGTTAAGCAGACATGAGGTCATATGAGGCATTCTAGATTTAAACCCTGGTAAAACAAATTTAGAAGACGTACTTGTATGCTACCAATGTTAAATTCCTCTTGTGTTATCGCAAGAATTCCCTATTAGGTTCAATTTATATTGCGGCGGAACGGAATGGCAGCTAATTTTTGTAACGAAATTGTACATAGTGTAATTAACTTTGTGGTCCATTGTGTAACGTATAAACTAAATACGAGCCAAAAAGCAGTGTGATGTCAAACGTCAACGAAATACTACAGCCTCAAGGCGCAGTCGCGAGAAAGCTTGCTCGAGCATTCCAGCGACCAGGCGCGCCTTCTCGCGCAGCGAGGTGAAATTAACGCTTCCTTTCCATTCCATTCCGCCGCAATGTAAATTGAGCCTTATGCGAACGAGAAATTCATTATAACTTCCGCATTTTTTCCTTCCACGCAGACGTGCAGCGTTTCCCTTCCACGCAGACGTGCAGCGTTTCCCTTCCCGTTTTCTCTACAACCTGCTTCTGTTCCAGGCAGTTATGGACTCTCTAATCAGCCTGGTTCACAAGGACCCCGTACAGTCCAGCCTCAGCCTTCAGCAAGTCGCAACCAACAGCATCCACCAGCCCAGCGCCCGAAACCCGGAAGACATCCCTCCCGCAGTCTTCACTAAGATCCAATTTAATTTTTAGCGATAAATGTAAATTGTAATAAACTAAAGGATAACTTTTATAGCTACTATTTATTTTAGTGATGCGGCAGTTCCGTACGTTCATAGCGCCTTTTACACCGGGTCGTCTGCCGACCTTCGGCTGCAAACTACCGTCGTCGCACGACTTATTATTTACACCATAGTTCACCGCCTTTACCGGGCAAGTGGAGGTCGCTTGACTATTTAGTGTGAACGCGCCATTATTCACGTCTATCCATGTCTGGAAGTTTCCTGTCGTTCTCCGTCCCAAACAATTTTAGTCAAATAAGTAATACTCGACAAAATTAAAACGACAATGTCAAGTATGAAACTTCATTTGCACCATGCCCCTTTTAATTTGGTCGATTATTACTTATTTAACAGTAATTGTTTCGTACGGAGAACGCGAAAGCGAGCGGGTTGTTTTTCTTAGCGTTGGCTGCGCGTTTTCTAACAGTTTTGTATTGTGTTAAATGCAATTGAGAAAGCAAAAACAAGCCCTGTTTGGAACTATTTAGCAGAACTATGCATCACTAATTTTATTTATTTGACTTTATTACTTTTCAGACCAAACTAATATTATAAATTCGAAAGTAACTCTATGAGTAACAATAGTCTTTATGTTAATAATTTCACATAACACATTGAACAAGTATGACAAATGGAATATTTAGCCTACTACCCGTGAGAACTTGGCCACTGCCTGAATATCTAGTTGATTTTATTGTATTATAGTTGATGAGAGGAAAATATTTATTATCCACTATATTTGTAGGTATCAGGTACTTAAAGTTTAGGTTGGTTATATAATTTATAGGGGGAAGC
>NW_020653853.1:4015987-4114739 GCF_003589595.1 Hyposmocoma kahamanoa
GAAGCGGGGCAGTTTGATACAGGGGGCAAATTCATACACCTACTTTATCTCCATACCTTCATAGCTCACTAGTTGGGTATAACCGTTGTGGTTCCTCAGGTCACAAAGTGGTTCCATAGCTGTTGACAAAAAAAATAAGCGACACAAATACGAGTAGGTACCACTGCAGTTTTGTTCACTTTACAGGATCTATGTCTAAGTTAGTATTTTCAATAACTAGACTTGCATGTTACTTTGAGGCAATATATCAAGATTTTTTTAAATAAATGTTTTTTTCTAAATTGGCCGGTGGGGTACTTTTATACACTAGTAAGTGGGGCAGTTCAGTACCTACGTATCAAAGTGCCCCTATTAGTTATTATGTGCGGAAAATGTAAAACTATTTTAACAAGTTACTATTTACATACAAACCTAAAACTAACAAAAATCAAATTAATTATGAAGTCATTAAATTAAAATAATGTACGAATCTAATTAGTTATAACTTATAGATTTACTAGTATAGTATTGTATTATCTGTGCTTATACAGAGTTATCATGTCTTGGTGCGAGAGAAGCGCAACGGCTGATAAAATCGAGCTGTAAATATACTACTTATTATACATACTCCGTGCAGCAAAAGCAACAAAATGACCTTGACAAGATACCAGTGTTTGTCTGACTGTGAGCCGCGCCGCCGGCCGGCAACGAAAACCGGATTATTCGCTTCATTTCCATAAACCAGTCTCTAAACGTGCGTAAACAACTTTTAGACAGCATTTGTATTCCTTCTACAATACCTATAACACATATTTTCTGTGTTATTTATAAAATAACCCGTAAAAATGAAATCGTTTATCGAATATTCGTCTGAAACTGATTTTCCAATTGAAAATTTACCTTATGGCGTGTTTACTTCGTCTCAAAATGTAAGTACTGCTTTAAAATTATCGTAAAGCACTTGCCTATTCTGCCCTCCTTATCAAAACTAACTAAATCGACATTTTAGCAAAATTGAGTTGTTAAAATATTTGGCATCAGTAAAACAAGATCTACAACCGCTTCAAATCGGTTTTTTAATATCTTATTTAGTTTCAGTTTAATTGTACAAAATCAGTTTAAATGAAATAATCGTAACTTATAGGTATTTTTTTAGGTGACAATAAAACTAGTTGCCTATTTCTAAAGTTACCGCAAATGTACAAGGAGGGCAGTATTATTCCTCTATCACTATGTAGGTACTCACCTTCATAAATTCCAATGTTTACAACTTAATCCTGAGAACTTTAAGAGTACTTAACACCAGTTATCACTGTAGATATACTATAATGTAACTTTATATTTATCTGCTTTATAATGTTATTGTTTGCATAGTAAGTATATTTCTATATGTTTTAGGCACAAAAACACATAGGTGTGGCAATTGGCGACCTAATTTTGGATCTCAATGTGATATCTCACTTATTCAATGGACCTCTTTTAAAAGACAAACAACTTGTATTCAAGGTATGGTAATTAATTTAATTTTACATTTATTCTATTTCAGTGAGAACTAGTTTTTTTATGCTAATTCTTACTAAATACTTACATACAATGAACGAAATGTTTATTTCTTGTTTAGAAAATTACTTTTATTTATCAAGTTGTGAAACTTTCGTATTTTGTTCAATGTATACTGATCGCTCGATCACGGCGACTTCAAAATATAGGGCAATGTTCACACAAATGTTTCTTAGAGGATTATTTATAAAATACTAACAACCTCACAGGCCCATATTACTAACAATATAATGAACAATTTTGTCCCATGGCTTTTAATATTTCATCAGATTTTACTTTCGTACAAAGATAAAAATTTAAGTAGATCGTTCTAAATGGCGATAAGAAATAAAAGAAAGAAATACCAATAGCGTAAACAATATAATAAATATCGTAATAGCGTAAATATAAATCAGATTCCAAACGCAGAAGCGGGAGTAGTCATCGACGGGGAGGACGTTTGCACCTTTCTGCTACCAATATACCAACTTACTACCAATGTGTCAGATAGTACAGCAAAATCTTATAAGTTTATTTTTGGTAAATTTATCATGTTTTGAAAAATGTTACAGAACAAAGGTTGTTGTTGATGATAGTAATATAGTCCTGGGAGGTTATTAGATTCACGCCATTACATCAAGCTACACATTGACGTATCTTGTTCCGTTGCACTAGAGGCGATTTTCAAACAAAAATGTGTAGTCTGATATGCCGTTGTTCGTACAAATAACCCTGTACATTACACTGTAATTCATTCAAACATTAAGTCAGGTGTGGGATATGCATCGAGTATATAACCAGAAATAAAGGCGAAATGTCATTTAATTTGTTTGAATACTATTCTGCAAAATCATTACGGTGACAACTACGCTCCGATTGGCCAGCCCGAATTAGAAACAATTGACGGGTGTCGTCAATTGTTTCACTTCAAATCGACCACTTTGACTTGAGCTTTACTATAATGGACCATAATTGAAAGATAACATATTTAATTTTGCTGTTTCCCACACCACCGAATGTAACAGCCCCCAATTGTTAGATATTATTATCTTTATTACAATAAAATACTTTTTATTCTTGAATATACGGAGACACACAGGTCAGTTGTTGGCGCTGTACTATTTCAGCTTTCTAATTTTTTATTTCAGTGCAAACAAGAGTTGATATTTAAAAGTGATACAAGGCCCATTTGCCTGATGAGTTGTCAGGGATGGATGGCCCTTATTTCGTCTCTGTTTCTGGTTATAACTCGATGGGGATATGTAACAATTTCTCTGTCCTCTAAATTGACTTGCCCTAATGTTTTTACTATGATTATCCATGACTCTTTGCAGGAGGAGACATTGAATTATTTCATGGGGCTCACAAAACCTCACTGGATCGAAGCAAGGAACACCATTCAAAACCTTTTAGATGTCTCCAACACCACACTGCAAAATGATAAACATCTTAGGGACGGGTAAATTATAGTCTTTGTTAACTTGTCACATAGTCTTTATACTCTAGCCAAATTCGACATAGACTGTTTAATAACCAAAGCATGGCATAGGAAGAGAACATTTTTTGTCAATGCTCATTATTTAGGGTAATTCTGCCCACGGTCTGCTCGCGTAATTAGAATCTAAATAGATAAGTAGGTGATTGGGTTATGTACAAGTAATAAAATAAAAATTCATTAAAAAACTTACAAAATAGAGTTTTTCGATAACACAGACTATAAATAATATTAATAAATAAGATGACCTTCATTTAAAAAAAACGACGTAATAGTTATTAGAAGAATGTATAATTAATATTTTTAATTTTGATACTATCTTAACTTATATTAATAGGTACTTTAATTATTTAAATGACTTATTTTACTTAATTTAACAATCATTTGTTATAGTATTACATTCTTAGAATAATAACGCATAGAAACCTAGCCCGCACACGCTAAGTGAGGCAAATTGAAGCGCTCCCAAAGGGCCTACACGAGCGGGCGGACCTTCCGTGCTCAAGGTCAACTTGCGAACAGCTCCAAAATTTTAGCTAAAAATGACGAAATGTGCGGTAACTGACTGTAAAAATACGTCAGACAAACATAAAATAGATACTAACATCATATTCCACAAGGAAGTAACGCGTTTCAACTTGTATTTTTATATAAATATTCACTAAAACCGAAAATTAACCTACTACTAAAACTAGCCTACATGAATTTGATTTTTGCGTCACTTGTGACAGTTCGTTTGATATGAAACTATCATTCTATGCGTTATTATTCTAAGATTAAATTATTATTATCTTTTTTTTCTTTCAAACATTGCAGTGCCCTGCAGGGTTGCGTGGCTGTACTTTATATTATTTTAAGAACCTTTATATTACTTACGTATAATGCACTGAATAAATGAATATGAAATGTGAATAATACTGACCTGGCCAAATATTTATAACTTTGCAAAGTAAGTACTTAGGTATTACGTATGGTTTAGGAATAAAATTTTTGATGCCTATTAATATTTACTACTAGATGATTTTATTTTATATGAAATTATTCCATATCCCCCCCCCAGCATCAATTTTCGACTCTGTACTTCAGGGTTTCTTTACTTTTTTCTAGTCATGGACCCTTCTCAAAATGTCAAAGATGTCACGGACCCTTTCCGAAAAGAAAAAAAAACTAGGCTATGCTTTTGCTGGCATAAATTGTTTGCAATTAAACTGTACTTAATTACATATGAATAGTTAGTGTGACGGTTGCTGTTCCATTATATTAGGTAGGCTCGCCGCAGACACCCGACGTTCATTACACGGACCCCTTAGGGGTCCGTGGACCACAGTTTACGAGTAAGACCCTGCTGTACTTGAATTACTACTCAAACTAGAAATGTTTGCAATCTCTCCCTTCAAAAAATGTCATTAGTTTTTATAAATAATTTACTACTGGTATTTGTTGTTGGTTTCAAATCATTTACCGAGGATAGAATTAACAATTTTTGTGCAAAGGACATAGGTTCGACTTTTCCTTGCTATCTTCGAGTACTATGCTGAATTTACGTAAGCGATTGATGTATTAAAGGAGCTTACGCCGCACTTGATATTCATTAATGTAGTACGAAAATGAACCTTGTGGATCGACAAATATTGAAAAGGAATCTTGGATTTTCAGAGCGTTCATCAAACAGAGTGCGGCTCAAATGCACGTGCCAGCTAACATTGGCGACTACACGGACTTCTATTCGTCTATCCACCACGCCACCAACGTCGGCATCATGTTTAGGAGCAAGGAAAACGCCCTCATGCCTAACTGGTACGTTTGACTAAATAATTTATTATGACTAATAATTTATTATATTATTTATTTATAACATTTAGTTTCTCAAATCAAGAAATACAAATTATCTATTAAAGGTATAAAAAATGCGAAAAAAGTCGTCAGGATGAGAAAATTAGATGTTCTATGCTATTTGAGATAATGATGTCGATGGTGTGATCGTTAGTAATTCCTAATTTAAACTAATTTCAGAAAATTAAAATTAACATAAAACGACATTTATTTCCTCCACAAAACATAGGAAGCACAATACTTAAAAACTTATAGAAAATACAATTGAATTATGTGGACAAAAAGGTTAAAGACTCAGCATTGCTGATTGTCAGTCTTCATCTGTAGCTAGCTGTATACATATAGCTAGATGTTTACTATTTAAGTTCATTGCATCTTTATTTTTTTTTTTATATATCTTCATTACTTTTTTTAAACTATGAATATATTATTTTAGTTTAAAATTGCCAATTAAGGCGACGCCTTTAAATATGTTTAACCTACTTCTTAGGCGATTAACACACTGCACCGCGCCCCGCGTCGGAGCGCGCGACGCGGAATCACGCACGCGGTGACGGAGATGCAGATCTGCGTAAATGCGCGGTTTAATCTGAGCAGGGGCAGCGGTCTAGCGGCCCCGAGTCTCTTAGGGTCGTATTCCAGAACTCTACTCAATACTCAAGTCAGGACTTGAGTATTGCAATGAGCACTGAAAATCATACTCAAGTCCTTGCCATTAGGGTCGTATTTCCAGTGCTTGAAATCATACTCAAGTCTGCTCAAATCCTGACTGGAGCATTGAGTACAGTTCTGGAATACGACCCTTAGGGTCGTATTCTAGAACTCTATTCAATGCTCAAGTCAGGATTGCACTGGCAACACAAGCACTGGAAATACGACCCTAATGGCAGAAACTTGAGTATGATTTCTAGTGCTTTGAATCATACTCAAGTCCCGACTTAAGCCTTGAGTAGAGTTCTAGAATACGACCCTCAAAGTACTCGCTTCGCAGTTGATCGCCGTAGTGATTGTACATGTAGCTGAGATCCTTCTTTGACAAGTATGGTTAATAATACAGAACTCATTCAAGACGCTGCAGTTATACTGTCTATGTTGTTAACTCAAATAAAAAGACACCGAAGATATTGGATACATCCCTTTTTACGAACCAGATCGATAAATATATATACGAGTAGGATAGTTTCAAGTTCATTACAAAGATTTAAGATAATATGAAGATAAATTTGGTCGATTTTCAATAGCAAATAAAATTTATCGACGTCGAGATCTATTGTGGAAAACTGAACATGTCCTTAAGCTTAAAAATATGCGCGGTAGTGCGGAGCGCAGTGTGCCATACCCTTTTATTTTTTTTTTGACGGGGGGGGGAATCTCTATGGATACCCCCGAGCCAAGGGAGACTCAGGGGTTATGTGGGGACTCTCCCTCCAGGCTGGAGGGCCTACCCCACTAAAACCCCCCCGGGTTTCCCTCTCGCCGGTTGAGTCGGCGCCGTAGGATCGGTGAACATTCACCACGACGCCGCCCGGCCGCCCTAGCTTACGCCAGGGCGCCCGCGCCAACGGAGGGGCGAGTCGGTTGTCCTCCGACCCGCCCCCCAGACGAGTGAGGCCGTGCAATGCAGGCTCCGGAGTCCCTGTCCAGAGCCCGCTGGTCTTACTAGGGGATCAGGCGAGCAGCGAACTGCCTTCGCTTTCTCCCCGTACGTCTGCGCCGGAGGTGTGCTATACCCTGCGGTAAAACCATAGATATAGAAAAAAGGGGAGATATGTAATGACGCTATGTAAGATCGGGTACCGATGTCGCCACTTTTTAGCTTGTGTGCAATTCAGATTTTACGCTCTATTATATACTACTATAACTTAAAGATTTTCATTGGGTAGGGCTTAAAACGTGAAAACGACGTAACACAATTTTAAAATTTAACAAATTTAAACTTACAGTCAGTTGAGTAAGAGTTATATTGCAATATTTCAGTATTTTTTTCATCCTGGTTCAACCAATCACCATCAGGTGGCGTTTTAGTAAAAATGCTACTAGTATATAATAGCTAACTATTACACGTTAGATGGCGTTGAAACTCATTTTTCGTTGCACTAAGAACTCACGGAGCAGTTTTCAGCTGCATCTGCCGCGGGACCGCGGCACCTGTAGAATGTAATAGTTCAGTATGTAAAATTAGTAGCACATTTCACGGCGCGTTTTACGCCTGTAGTGGTGACGGTTGCTCGCGGTTGCCGCGGCGGGGTACTAGTAGAACCGCACTGGACACGGTCACCTGCGCGCTTGGCGGCCGTCGTCGTCGCCCGCGTACTTTGGCGGTCGGTTTAGGCGCAATGTGGCGCAGG
This sequence comes from Hyposmocoma kahamanoa, assembly GCF_003589595.1. Taxonomy (NCBI): domain Eukaryota; kingdom Metazoa; phylum Arthropoda; class Insecta; order Lepidoptera; family Cosmopterigidae; genus Hyposmocoma; species Hyposmocoma kahamanoa. The sequence goes on from NW_020653853.1 coordinate 4,023,182, forward strand.
CGCACGCGGGGTGAGTTCTCTATTAACCGCGTGACTGGCGATTAACTCCCACTAACTTCGCGGTCGGTTCCGCAATAGCAACGGTTTCGTGCCCGCAACCGCGGCGGCTACGTGCCCCCACAAACTTGCAGGGTCGTGAGTGTTGAAATAAAACCGCTGTCTAGCTGCACCGGCGGCGGGCGCGGATGGAAACCGCTCCGTGAATTGTTAACCTTATTAACCTTAAACTGACGCTACTCAACGAGGGATGTGGTCCTACCTAATCGATAGTTAGAAACCATGTGGCTGTTTTTGATATTAAAAAATATTCAATTTTTCATGCTATGTACACTGGTACTAGTGTATTATTAAATTAATATAAATTATTATTATTTTCTTAATGGCGGCCACTAGGCTTGGGCCAGTGTCAGTTTTATAAGAATAATATAAACAATATGGGGATCGTCGCCAGGGTCAGTTTTCCATTATACGTTACCACGGGTTGGTGAAGCTGACACTGTCAAGAGTAAACTCGAACCATCAACTAATTTAATTAATTAAATTATGTTTTAAATTTTTATTGAATTTTATTCAATATTTTTTGTGAAATTAGTCCACTAGTTTGTTATAATTATTAATAAATTCCTATAGAAAATAGAAAAAATAGAAAAAAATCCTTTGATCCGGACGGATTCGAACCGACGTCTTCTAGCATACCGTGTCAGACGCTATACCAACTAAGCCACGGAACGAACCAGCGGACCTCACGAATTTTTCTATGTGCTTGTTGTCATGTCTTTGTATGTGGTTTTTCAACGACTTTTTAGTTGTAGTGCCGTAGTAGTAGTAGATGCGGTGTGAAAACACGATTCCTAAATATTTTCACGATAGAAAAACAATTTTACAAGAAAACCGCTGTATTCACATCAATAGGTACCTTATCGAATACTTCATTTTTTTAATCCGAGCTAAGGTAGCATCTACTCCGAATAGCTTATATTGTCACATTGTGCGTTATGAAGAGACCGACTGACATAATAAGCCAGAATTACTTTGACTGCTCAAACATTGACTTATAATTCTAGGGTCGTTACTTCTCAAATTTCATTTTCCATCCCAGAATTAGAGGATGGAAAAGGTCCCAGTGAAACATTGTTATTGGTACCTATTAATGTCTTATAAGAATATGATGATAAGGAAGTATGTATAATTTTTAGGAAGTACATTCCAGTTGGATATCACGGGAGATCAAGCTCGATCGTTGTATCGGGAACGCCAATTACAAGACCGTATGGACAGACGCTGCCTGTTGAAGGTAAGGTTCATATTAATAAGTCCACCTAAATTCGCACTCTGAATATTATAAGGCCACATCTGTGAAAAGAACTTCTCAGAAGATAGGCTTAAAGATTCCACGAACTAAATTGGTCTATATCTTTTTAATTTCCTTTTTTTTTATAATACCATGTGACGGAATGAACAATTCGTGTGCCTGGGTTCGAGTGTGGCCGTTAGTTTTATTAATGTAAAAGAGACTCACGGAGAGACACTCACATTTAAGCATTACCTTACCTATTTCTGCCGCCAAGCAGTGTAAGCAGGATATTGCGTTCCGGTTTTGAAGGGCAAGGGTGCTGGTGAAATTACAGGCACATGGGACTTTTCAACTTGTGTCTCAGGGTGATGGGCGCAGAGGCTGTGCACCTCAGATCTTTGCGATTTAAAGCTCTGAATGGCACTGCAACTGTTATGGACAGGCATGTCATTTACCACCAGGCGCATGACTTGTGCACACATCACTTAGTGTCATAAAAAAAAGATTTTTATACTTTTTGGTTTTTTTTCTGTTTCTATATTTGGTAAGCCTCCATTCGATTGTAGGTGCAGAGCCCCATTTTGGACCGTGTCGTTTAATGGACTTTGAGTTGGAGATGGCGTGCTTCGTCGGCGGGCCACCTACCAAGCTTGGGGAGAGAGTGACCGCCAAACAGGCCGAGAACCACATCTTTGGATTCGTCTTGATGAATGATTGGAGTGGTGAGACACTATGAATTATTTTTAGATATTGAATGATAGGGCAAATGACAGAACTAACATTTACTTGGTTAAATTAACTTATTTATTAAATATTTATGTTGTTATTGGTTCTTTGACCTAGGCAAAATGCCAAGGATCCAAAGACCTCTGGTTGTTACTTCTTGCAAAACGCAAAAAAACATCAATTCGATGGTTTTCTAGAATAACGTCCTATCTCAGAATGAACTAAATTCATCAGGACGATAATTTAGAAGTAACTGGAGCACATCTTACGTCAAAAACCGGCCAATCATCAGGTCCATGGTCTCACTTGTTTATTTTAACCAATAAAAAACTTGATGGTTTTTTTTTCAACAAAAATGTTGCATATTCTGAATGCTGCTGTATTTAAGAGAAATATGAACTATTTTGGTTTGAACCCCTATTCTTGAAAAGCAGCGAATCAGCTATTTAAAAGTAGTGAAACAAGTGTTGTTTTTGTTTTTAGTAATCTGGGTAATGCTACTACTGAATAAACTGTATTGCTGTGATACTCAGTAACGCCGTCTATATTTCAAAGTTTAATCCACAAGTTTAATCCACATTTTCATGTCTATACTGCAGAGGTTGCATAAATATTATATTTTTCAGCACGAGACATCCAAAAATGGGAATACGTGCCCCTAGGTCCATTCACAGCAAAGAACTTGGGCACCAGCATATCTCCCTGGATAGTGACCATAGAGGCATTGCGACCGTACGCCATTGACAACTATCCGCAGGACCCAGAGCCGTTTGAGTACTTGAAACATGATGATAAGTTCAATTTTGATATTAAATTGGAAGTTGATCTTAAGGGTAAGTTTGTTAAAAAGTACCTAATTGAAAGTGTTCGATCTATTGGGTAACCTATCACAAACTCGAATTTTTTTCCCGAAATAACGTTTGTTCGTATTTTCATTACACCGAAAACCGAATTATAACGAAGCCGTTGTTCTTTCAGGGTATGTTGGATGTTTATCGCCAAGACACGATCAGTTTCGGTTAGGTTAGGTTAAGTTAGGTTTAAAAGAAAAAACATTTTCCTCTCAAAATTACTTTCGAGGTTTTTTTTTTATTTTTTTTTATTTATTTTTTTTTATACTTGACAGGCAAATGACTCCACTTATGGTTATGAAAATTCGAGCAATTGTTATTTCTGGAAAATTTCATTTCGGATTACTGATAGATAACCGATCTATTGCTACTTCTTTGGTAATATCACGTAATATTCAAATGATGAAAAGTGATTTTTTCTTATTCATATTACATGACATTATTTATAATGTAATTAGTTAGTCTTTCTTCATAATTTATACAAAATATTTTTTTAAGAAACTAAATTTTTTTATAATTATATTCTTTCTTTTTCAGCAAACAATTCACCCGTATCGACAACCATTAGCCGTTCAAACTACAAGTTCATGTACTGGACGGTGAAACAACAACTAGCTCAGCAGACCATTACTGGATGCAACTTACGCCCTGGCGATTTACTCGGCTCTGGCACCATTAGTGGCGATGTCAGTTGTACATAATTACATTACATTCTTATAGTTATTAAAACATCTATACTACTAGTCAAAATAACACATTCAAAATATCTGTGCGTTTCGTAAGGTGAAAAACAGCCTGGTGGCTTTTAATATTATGTCTTTCCTATTCAGTTGCCATTTAACAGTTTTTTCGTCAAAAGTTTGACATTTTATTTGGAATAACTTTCCAGAGAAAAAATTGTTTATTTACTGGCTTTAATATCCACATATAAACCATTTTGTAAAATAAAAGGGCGCCGAGAACTTTTCTTTACATCCATCCAAAACTTATTATAATAACAGTTTTGTATACATAAGAGTAAGGAAATATTTGTCTACGTATTAAAAGGTACTTCTAAAGTTTCAAAGTATAAGTTTATTTTAAAAAAACCAGCCCAAGACCGGCTAGAAGGCCTAAAAACTACTCCGTGCGCACTGTACATATAGCAAGGATTGCTCAAAATTGTACTACATGGACCACTAGGGAATGGAATAGTACTTAAAGTGTTACTCGAAATATTCATAGGTTTTTTTTTATATTACAATACCTACAACTTTTATGAGTCATTAAACGTTGTTAGAACTCGAGTACTAGGCTTGAGGATACGGCAACCACTCTGTAGCATGAATTAATGTATTTAATTAAGTTAATTAATGAATTAATGTTTTGCTCTTTTTCCGCGACGATGTCTTTCTACGTAGAACCGGAAAAGGACATACGGTGCCCACTTTTGAGCTGGCGATCATGGACGTACTCATGAAAACAAACAAATTTAACAGAAATATATTTTACAGTACCAAAAATTAATTTTGAGAGCTTATTCTATGGAGAACGAAAATTTTTGTTCTTAAATCAATTTTGCATTTATCTGAGATACTGTGCTATTTTTTTATAAATAATAAACCATTTATTTTAGATATTCATATAGATCTACCGATTATGCATCTTATTACAAATTTCATTGCATTTTAATTCTTACGTTTCAACGCATTTCTTGTTTTTCCCTAGACATCTGACTCCTATGGCAGCATGCTCGAACTTTCGTGGAAGGGGACGAAGCCACTTCGCTTGCTCAACGGAGATGAACGGAAATTCTTGCAAGATGGCGACACAGTCATTCTACGCGGTATCTGCGAGGGAAAGGGTCCTAGGATCGGCTTTGGAACATGTGAAGGAAAACTATTGCCTGCTGTCCCTTTTTAAAAAACCTACTGTTTAAACTTGTATACTTTTAACACTAAACTTTGTATATTTTTATAAATTTGTAAATTTTTACTGCCATACATTATATCGAATTTCGTAAAATAAACATTTATTGAGAATAATTTAAACTTAACCAAAACGACCTTTATCTTATATCTTTCTAAAGAAAACTTAACTAGAAAGAAGTTTGCATTCTCCATCAATTCGTTCATTCACCCGTGTTCCATAAACAGCCCTTCCGTTAATAACGTTTCTGTTTCCGTTATCATTGCCGTTATTAACAGTTAGTTGTAAGTTCATAAATGGCAACATCGGAAAAAAATCCAAACGTCATTTTTATTGCTATGTCTGATTCGTTGTTTTTCTTCACGTTTTATTTTATTTTTACACTAAAAGTAATTTATTTCACGTGCATATGTAACTAGTGTGTGAACTGGAGGATAGACTGTTTAGTTAGTGATTAAAATAATTGTATAAGTACATTGAAAGTGCAAATTTTGTACACGCGTTTTCACGCATCGTTCGCCACAATGGAAAACCTGGAGAATAATAAAAACGTGTCTCTAAGTTTGATCGCTGAATATGGGGCTTCAGACTCAGATTCTGATGATACAGAAACACAATCCAACGAACATACTGGCAATGATGATTCAGATGCAGCCGAACTGAGTGAAATGGTGCTGAAGAATAACATAATAAATGCTTGCGCGCACGGCCCTTTATCTAGGCCTAAAGCTGTCCTTGCTGAAACGTCGAGGCATATGATCATAGATAACTGCGAAAGTGGCATTGTGGAGTATGAAGTGACTGAATATAGGGATGTAGACAGCGATTCCGATTCAAGTTCCTCGAGTGATTCCAGTGACAGTGATGTTGACTCCGTGAAAGATATTGAAGAGATTTCTAGCGGGTAAGTCGCTCAAATTCGTCTGGAACATTTAAACCTGCATATATCAGTAATTCTGTATAGACCAATAACAAAGACCATCAAGTTACTTGTTGGTGGAATAGAGATTTAGCATTACAATCTCGAAATCCTACGTGCAGGAAGCAACACTTTGTTAATATTAATTTTATTGCCTTAAATTTATCGTAAAAGAGAACTTTTGAATATTGTAGGTATATATTTGCAATTTTTTTTGCTTTTCGAACTGTCATGACATCATAAGCTTGTTTCTTGGAATGGCAGACATTGATATATAAGTTCACCAAGCACATGTACACAATTATGTTAAAAACTCCAAATATCAATGGTGGTCTAAAGCTGCTACCAGACAAACTTTAAAGTTGATAATTAAATGCAATTGTGTGAAGTCGAAGTCTCAACTGCATGCACTGTAGTACATCTGCTAGCAGCCTAATGCTGTGCGCTGAGTGACATGTAAAACTACACAAAGAGCATGGAGCTCGTCTGTAAATGGTATACAGTACAATTTCAACAAAGAGTATTTAACAGTTGGTATAACCTTTAGTGATGGCTTACTTTAACATTTTCTACTGGAAATCAATATAATTTTATGATACTGTTATGTGACGGATTCTTATCATAGCCATGTCATTCACTACTGGACATACGCCTACTTCTTTACATAATTGTAACAAAATTGATACAATTAGTAAAAGTAGGTATTGTACGAGGATTGAAACTAATTAACTAAATAATTGAATTAACAATTTTTGTGACCCAGTTGTTTAGTCATAACCATTTATTGTAACATTGGAGGTGTTGAAAAGAACGTGACCTATTGCATGATGGCCTTGTGGCAAGAATGTTTAAGCACTAAAATTCCAAATTTAAAACCCACCAGCACTTTTGTGGATTGTGTAGCTATTACAATATTAAATAATTACAATAGCTTTTGAAATGTGATGCAGTTATTATTGATTTATTTATTGCAATTCACATGTAGATACCCTTAGTAATTCTTTGTACGGATAACGGTACATCAGACTACACATTTTTGTTAAAAAATCGCCTCCAGTGCAACAGAACAAGATACGACAATGCGTAGCTTGATGTGCTGGCGTGTGTACATCAAACATATGAAACCCTGAAGGGCATAGCAGTTTCTGGAGACAGATTGAAGTTTTAGTCTTATATAATTCTTTACTCTAATTATGGATTTAATAATTTTATGATATGCAATAATTAATCTCAACTATTAAATAAGCAATAGTATTCACCACAAAAAAAAATTTTTTTTTCATATACAACAATGAACAAAGAAGAGACAAAGGACAGTAGTACAAACTAGATACAATATTAATTACCAATTTGTATCAGAAAAACCCCATGAGGCCATTGCAAGGATTGTTAACTATGGCTAAAAACAATATCAAGATTTTTTTGCTAGTTATTACGAGATATCTGTGGCACAGGGTTGATATTTGAAATATGTAAGCCAATGTTAAAGGATGCAAGATGTTTTTGATCAATAAATATTAAGCGACATCTCTTTGCCACTGGCAGATACTGAATTATTATTCAGGTGACTTCATTTGGGAGCTGTGCATTCCTATATTATTACAATTATTAGCTGTTCTATTGTGATCATTATGCATTACAATTCGGAGCCAAGGCCAACAGTCTCAAAGAACTGAGGGAGTCTCCTGCCTGTAACTGTTTTGATGTCCTTTAGTTGTGGCATATTATGCATAGGTAATTCATCACAATTGCCGGGATAAATATTTCTATAGCCTACATTTATCTCTCGTGAGTTTGTGTGTAATTTGTGGTTGTCTCTGTGTGTGTCTTTAGCACCTGAGATGCAGGGTTTCCCTAGTGCGGGCCTATGTTGAGTGTGTGGGTTATTATTACTATGATACAGTCAGAACTAACTAATTTCTATATACTATAACTAATTTCTATATATAGTCAGGAAAGTAAGTTAAATACGATGAAAGGTCACGTATAGTCTTGTTTGGAAGATGCGTATGAGCAAGTATGGACTTTTGTGATATAGTCTATGGTGATATGAATATGTATTAGATACCTATATATATTTGCATAGTATAGCATACCTTCAGTTTAGGGTCAGTAAGGTCATTTTTAAACACGTAATTTGTATTCACTTGGTTCAGTTTTGGAAACTAACTATACTAATTATAACTATTACAGGCCTAACTGTGTCAGTAACAGGTAATCCATTTAGAACTCTATAAATAAAAAAATTTGGTAGTTTTTGTTAATTTTTTGTAAAAAACATTTCTTTGGTAAAGACAGTACAATTTAATGATTTTAACTTTATTTAGTGTGTATACTTAATAGATAACAATTATTTGATTTTTATTTTGACAATTAGATAATTTTGATTCTTATTTAAAATTTTAGCAGCTATGACTAATCATCTCCCTCTTTTGAAAAGAACAACAAGTTATTATATACATTCTTTAGATATAAGTTATTAGAGTCATAAAAGGCATTTGGTTTTCTTTAACTTATATGACTTACTTAACTTTATTTTAAATATTTAAATTTCTTACAATATAGATAAAAAATTCAAATTAAAAAGCTACAAAAAAACTTTTTTTTAGCGATGAAACAGAAGGGGGCAAAGCCGGTAAGCCGGATGCCGTAAAAGTCCATGGGGAATTAGCTCTGGATGACTTGCCACCAATTGAAGACCTCGCTATAAGCTTGCCGGCCCAGGAGACCATCAAAATTGGAACCATTGCCAGCATAGTCGATAGACTAGGTAAGTAACTAACCAGGCTCCCAAAACGGCTAATTTCAAATAATCTCAGTTGTTTTTTTATAATATTAAGTGATAGGACGAACAAGTTGTGCACTTGATGGGAAGTTACACGCTTGTCCATAACAGTTGCAGTGTCACTCAGAGCTTTAAATCGCAAAGATCTAAGGGGCTACTACTACTATACTACTGCGCCCGTCATTCTGAGACATGAGTTGACAAGTCCCATGTGGCTGTAATTTCACCAGCACCCTTACCCTTCAAAACCGGTACGCAGCAGGGGCTCGTGTCCACGCTAAGAAAAGTCGCCGGGTCTATGCAACAATTCGTGTCGTTTCTACACACGAACTGTGTACACTGCTTCGGCGCCGGACAAGAAAAGAATCTTGTCTACCCCCGGCACGACGCGCTCTGCGTGTCGCCGGGTGTTGCTTAGCAGTCAACATATACAACAACGTAGTTCTTCTCACAGTCGGTAGTAAAACGACAGTTACCTGGAAGACTCGTAATGCACTAACACATTTTACCCTACACACGTCTGTCCGAAAGCATTCGTATCGTGTACATACTCATCATTTTCTCGTCTGCAACAGACACATGTTTTCGTAACTAGATCCGACAAAGTTCTTATCGTGTACAAGACCATGCTCATCTTTTCTGTAGCAGACACGTCGAATTTCTTAGCGTGTACACGCGCCCTTATGCTAACATTACTGCTTCGAGGCAGAAGTAGCTAAGGTGGCAGTACTTCCCTGGACGAAATCTTTCACAAGGAGCTCTACTGCTACTAACCTAAAGTGTATATAGATACAATGCCAATGGCGGGATTTTATGTTTGGTATTCTGCTAAAAGTTAAGAGATGTGGGTTGTCAGTGGCTAACCATCAAACTAACTATTCAATTGCCATTGCAATATTTTGGTATTCTGCTCTTCGATGGCGTAGTCTACTAATTATTTAACATAAAGGGAAATACGGTGAACGGAGCCATAAAGGGAATTACGTGCAGCCAGTCTACATCTGAGAAAGCATGAATGGCGGTACATAATGCTGTGTTGGTTCCAACGCTAATGTATAGGAGTGAGTGTTGGGTATGGCAGAAGAAGGATGAGAGTAGAGTGAATGCAGTTGAAATGAGATACCTCGGAAGAATATGTGGTGTGCGGCTGTGTGACAGAGTGAAGAATGCTGTGATCCGTGAAAAATGTGGTTTGAAAGAGGATGTAGTGTCAAAAATAGAAAAGGGTATGCTGAGGTGGTTTGGGCACATGGAGCGAATGAATGAATGTAGATTAACGAAAGAAATATATAAAGCTAATGTAGAAGGAATCATTGGAAGAAGACGGCCAGAAAAAACATTCTCTTATGACATTGAGATTGTTCTTAAAAAGGCTGGAGTGCATAGTGAGAACATTAGGAGGGCATGTATTAGATTGATGAATGGAATGAATGTGATGAATGTAAGTGCAGCAAGAGAAGTTTGTAAGGATCGTCCTAAGTAGCAATCGATAGTCTCTGCCAACCCCAATGGGAATTTAATGGCGTAAGTACATAAATAAATAAATTAAAAAAAAGAAAATACATTTAATTTTGTCTAAATTGCTGTTTAGAGGAGATCAAAATTAAGATATGCATATTTCCGTGGTAGTTTTAGTAAGGCAACATGGATACACTTCACTTTTTATTTTTATGGCTCCATCATTACATAGAATGATGATTTTGCCAACGTCACGATCTAAAGAAAAATTATCAGAAAACAAAAAAAAAAATACATGTGAGTTCTATTATGACATTAACTGGTGTTGATGGATTGGTCCACGGAAGTACTCAGGTGAGAATCTAAAACAAAAGACAGCACAAACATGTAATACGGATTTATAGATATATATTATTTAACTAGATGTATTTACTTAGAGTACAAATATAGGGGGGAAACACAAAAGTTAAAAGATTATTTATATTAGTGGGGCGAAGCAACATGGATTTGTCAGTAATTGAATGAATAAATACCATCAGTGCCATTGCACTGGCTCTTTATTGAGACTCAACTATCATTCCAACTTAACAGAATAACAAATACTATCATAATTATAATGACAAACATCATTTATTTCTTTTTATAAAAGTCAAAATAACATAATTTAAATTTCATCGTTAAAGAAATATGATCATCACTAATATATAAAACAACAATAAAAATTCAAATTTAAAATAGTTTTATAAATTATAATTTTGTTCCAGTTGTAGTCCGGGCGTTTCCTGAGACACCTGCAGTGGATCTGGACAGTGTTCTGTTCCTCGAAAATGGGGCGAAAGCGTTAGGAAAAGTCTTCGATGTATTCGGGCCAGTAAGAGCTTTATCTTATATTTATGACTACTTGATACATTTTTTATATCTAGTTATTGCGGTATTATTATAAAGGTGGTCACTCATTATAACTCGGTGCCAAGTATGGTATTAAAGTAATTAAGTATCCATTTCTTCAAATATGCACTCATGGCACTCAAACTCACACAAAGGCACTTGCAGGCACCTAACTTAAGTAAATACTTGAAAACATTTCCACTATATCTGGTGGAGTCGCAGCCTTGCAATCTGAACAGATTGTTACATTACAGGCATTCGCCTTCCCGGTGAAGGAGCACCCTAAAACATAGCATCAAATTTGTCATATCGTCCAATTTGTTACATAACTAAAGTCAAGGCTTATGACCTGAAAGTTAAGACTAACGTATTTCTAGAGTATGCGCTGTCCTCAAACCACGGTTTGCGTTCTGAAAAGTTTCATAGCAAAATTCTTTTTGCCAAAGAAACTTCATTCTTTGGTGCTATTAATATTTTTTATAGTTGCTACCAGAGTCGAGATTTTAGTATTTAAGTTTTTAAATTATTTTGACATTTCGATTGCAGTGATGAAAATAAAAAATGTCATCGTTTCAACTTTAATTCAGTATTCGAACTAAAGCTAAAACATTAACATGCGATCTTACGCTATTTAACATTAATTTATCATAGTTTAAAATTATAAATAATGGAAATGCCTTATCAAACATGTTATAACAAAACTACATTTCTACATACCATTTAGAGATACAAAAAAATCCCTTACGATTGAAACGACAGTGTATCATCCCCTTTGATATTCCATTCAGACGTATTAAGCTCTTTTCATCATCCTTTGTAATGTGTACAGCCAAGGAATCATATCTATGCAAGGAATGGAATTACCTGCCTGCGTCTGTGTTCCCGAGCATACACGACTTGCATATTTTTAAGGTTCGCTTGAATAGGTATCTTCTGGACGATCTTGCTCCATCGTAGATCCTGGCTAGGTAATGGTTTAGGCGAAGTCCATTTAATATTTATAAAATAAAACGAAGAGGCGGTCGCTATGTGCTCTCGAAACGAAATACTCTGACCGCCCTTGACGCTAATGCGGCTTAAATGTAATCTCATAAGATATTTATAAGATGCGGTCATCCAACCTACGTTCTATTGCGACAGCAATTTTTATGTACTCATTTAAAAGGGTAAAATAAAACCTTTAGGGGCTCAAGTAAGTTGCTTAGGTATGGACAACGGTCCTCCTTTACATTTAAAATTAATATTCGACTTTATTCCACAAATATTAAGGCAAGCGCGCAACTCGACGTCTATTTTGCTCATGCTGTGGTAAGAAACCTGTAACTATTGATTATTATGTAGTGTATTTATGAAGATATTCCTTGGTTGCGTGGAAGAAATTGCTACATAGCAATAAGATCGCCTGTTGCACATTAACTTATTATTTTTATACATAAATTACAATTCGGTGTTGCCATTTTATATTTTATTTCAATAAAAAATATTTCATTCATTCATCCATTATTTATTATAAGTTTCTAGGTAAGGAACTCACCACACTTATCGACACGGAATAGCATTAAGCCGATCAGAAAAAGCTTTATATAGAGGTAATAAGGACGAAAAGACCTTGAGCGTTTCGTGTCGGTGATCAGAGCGGTAGAGAATCGCGCAACATTCTTTTTACTTCTATTACATGGACATAAAACATTTTCAGAACAGCTCAAGCCTATTCTGTCTCGATAGATGTGGTGATTCCATAATAATCTCAGTACGGAGTATTACATTTATTTGCCAAGTTTTATTGGAATCGGTTACTGGAAAGTGCATGAATTCTATAAGAGCGGTTACAAACAGCTACTTTTAGCAGCGATGCAAACGCGCGTTCGTGAAACATTGCGACACTAGCGATTTGTACGCGACTGCATCAATATACTCGCGTATATTTAATCATTAGAAACCGACCTCAAAAGTTCGTGGAATGACATCTATTTGCCAAGTTATATTGAAATCCGGTTACCGGAAATTGCACGAAACCGGATTCATCCGCTAGTTTGCCACCCTTAGAGCGGGAATAATTTCTTCAAATTTAAATGGGAGCACAACTGAAGTACTCTCTTTCCAACAAAAAAAAATCATCAAAATCGGTTCACAAATGAGTTATCGTGTAACATACTTGACTAGTACTCCTCCTTTTTTGAAGTCGGTTAAAAATAAATGTCCGTTGTTTAGGTAACAGAGCCGCACTACTGCGTGCGATTCAACTCTCAGGACCATGTGACGGAGCGCGGTGTGCAGCCTGGCATGGAGGTCTTCATCGCACCGCGCAGCCAACATACCAACTATGTTTTCCTTTCGGAACTTATGAAGTATGTAATCTCACGCAATTCTATAACCTCGCAAATATCGCTTCGTAAAACCAAGATACACTCGAATACATAAAGTTTGACACTTGTAAGCTACAATACATTTGAATTGAAAAAGAAATTAATTTGTCACTTAAATACTTTACATTACATTCGCACAAAAATTTAATAGGCGTAGAAACGTAGATGTGGAAATATAAAATATGAATCAAACAACACCTTACATACACTCTTAAATACACAACACATATACATGTAATCATACCTACACAAAAACACGTAAACGTAGGCACACACGACTGTTTTAAATACGTGTTCCCTTTGTTATTTTTATTCATAGTATAGTTCACAATTTTTACATTAGATCTTTTCGTCGTTTTCGACCGTTAAAATTAGTAAATGGCAATAAGTTTCAAGTTCAAGTTTCAGCGTGGAAGCCTAAGGGTCGTATTCCAGAACTCTACTCAATGCTCAAGTCAGGATTTGAGTATGATTCAAAGCACTCGAAATCATACTCAAGTCCCTTCCATTAGGGTCGTATTTCCAGTGCTTGTGTTTCCAGTATAATCCTGACTTGAGCATTGAGTAGAGTTCTAGAATACGACCGTGAGACATAGATCTGTGGATCTAGTTTACAGTCCAGCCTCCTTCAAATTTTGCCACTTTAAAAAATAAGATCTGTTTTTGTGCTAAAAATTGTAACCAAAGTTTGTGGAGAGAAACAAATTTATTATTATTATATTATTAAGGTGATACTTGGGTAATTTTCCATAATTTCGGTGGAAATTTAAATATTATAGAATATTATCATGAAGTATTGTTTAACATTCCGGTGTAGTAATTTAGAGCTCCTTGTGAATGCGTTCGTCCAGGGAAGTACTGCCACCTTACCTATTTCTGCCGCCGAGCAGTAATGTCAGCATTACTGTGTTCCGGTTTTGAAGGGTAAGGGTGCTGGTGAAATTACCGGCACATGGGACTTGTCAATTTATGTCTCAGGGTGACGGGCGCAGTGGCAATGCCCCTTAGATCTTTGCGATTTAAAGCTCTGGGTGACCCTGCAATTGTTATGGGCAGGCGTGTATAGGATATTATTAAAAAAAAAACCTGATATATTATTTCACTATAATTTACTCGAAAACTCAAGTAATGAAAATTGCCACCGAAATTAAGTAGACAAAACTAACATGGAAATTACCCACTTATTCGAATTTCACCCTTAATGCAAAAGAACAAGGTATGCTTCAAACCTTGATGTGCTCAAAGTGTCAATAATAATAATATGCTATTGACATCTGGACATAACATTGCATTTTATATTATGTTGAACAAAAACCTAAGACTCGTGTCTCTTTTCTGAAAAGTAGTCCACAGTTACCTTGACTAATATTTACATAGGTGCACTGGAATGTTGGTTATCTCTGAGTCGAAAGGATGCAAACTATCTCAAGATAAAAAGTTTCCTCACTTTTGTCTTCCTGCTAAAAGTGTTGCTGTAATACTTTTTTTATCGTATAACGGACAGAAGACCAGACGAAATTCACTTACAAGATATACAGGGCGTCACATGGATATGCCACATAGAGGGAAAGTAGCTTAAATACCGTATATAGAAAATTTTACTGAAAGATGACTTAAATTTGATTTTAAAAACAATTCAAACTGCTTTCAAAGATTTTTAAATAATTGCCTGTTTGAAACAAAATCAAGTTCCTTATCCACTAGTTAAAGAGCCAACCAACATTGTCACTAAACGGAATCTAAGCTAATTTTTGTAACAAAATTATACATAGCATCAACAATTGTGTAATGTACAAACAAGATACGATATGGTAGCTGCGGGAATTCCCGAGGTTGCGCGAGAATTCTCCGGAAGACGCGCGACCTCTTTTTTTGGCTTGTATTTAGTTTTGTATACACTATTGATATAAAGAATTATGCTATGCTATAGCTATAGTTATAGTTACAAAATTACGATCCACGACAATGTAAATTGAGCCTAAGAGTAGTTACACACGGCAATTTTTGGCAGCGATGCAAACGCGGTGCTGTAGCGATGTAGTCGCTAATCGTTTACCTTTACACACAAGCGCGATTTTAAGCATGAATCACGCGCGCGACTGCATCGATACAAACGCGCGATTGCATCGTTACACTTGGGACCAATAAAGTATGAACAACTGAACAAACCTAGTATGTCACAGTATATCACAAATATAAAAATATAGTCGCGTTATATTTTAATATTAATGCAAATGGAACCAAGTACTTATGTGCAAACTTATGAATAATTTATGCAAATACTTTTGTCTGAAAATGAGACCGTAACGTGCCATTAGTAGTACTACTATTAGAATGTCACGTTTATCTCTATTATTTACTCGGAAGGTAGATTCCACTGAAAAAAATACTCTAGGGTTTGCTCCATAAAGGCTTGTTCAGATATAGGTGTTATTAGCTGCCGCTGCGAGTAGCGAAATCCGAGTTTGTACGCGGTATTCCCACTATTCCTAAACCTAAGCGGATATCCTACCGCTGTGGGTAGCGGAGTGCATTATTTATATATCAACTAATCGTTGAGGAATGAATTTGCCACTGCTCCCATATCGTGCTCCCGTTCTGCGTCCGAAACAATTTCTGTCAAATTAGTAGCGGCAGAGCACCTTGTGAAAGAGTGTTCATCCAGGGAAGTACTACCACCTTACTTATCTGCCGCCAAGCAGTAATGTGAACATTACTGAGTTCCGGTTTTGAAGGGTAATGGTGCTGGTGAAATTACAAGCACACGGGATTTGATAACTCCTTCAAATTTTGTCACTTTAAAAAATAACATCTGTTTTTGTGCTAAAAATTGTAACTTAAATGTGTGGATAGAAACAAATTTATTATTATTATATTATTAAGGTGATACTTGGGTAATTTTCCATAATTTCGGTGGAAATTTAAATATTATAGAATATTATTTAACATTCCAGTGTAGTAATTTAGTAGAGCTGCTTGTGAAAGAGTTCGTCCAGGGAAGTACTGCCACCTTACCTATTTCTGCCGCCAAGCAGTAATGTCAGCATTACTGTGTTCCGGTTTTGAAGGGCAAGGGTGCTGGTGAAATTACAGGCACATGGGACTTGTCAACTTGTCTCAGGGTGACGGGCGCAGTGGCAGTGCCCACAAGATCTTTGCGGTTTAAAGCTCTGAGTGGCACTGCAACTGTTATGAACAGGCGTGTTACTTAACTCCAGGCGCACTACTTGTTTGTCCCGTCACTTGATATTATAAAAAAGTAATGCTCGACTAAATTAAAAAGTGATGTCAAGTACGAAGCTTCATTCGCATCATACGTCTTTTAATATATTTTAGGTCTTTAAACTCTTAAAAATGTATATAAAAGGATTTTCATTTTTCCTATAATCCATTACACCGACTAACTCAGTAAATGCTGTTGGATAACGATATCGTATCCTAATCCGAATAAACGCCTAGCTCGAATGTTCTGAATAGCTCGGAAATCGCCAGTCGATTCGAGAACGATATCTAATCGAACGATTCGGTTAAAATATCGAAGAGTTCTGAATCGTTAGTAATAAGTATATAATAATAATCGATAGTATAAAGGTCCTGCAGCGGTAGTAAATAACCATTATGTCTGAATAATTCTTTAAATGCCAAAGACGTGAAGTTTGTACATCAAGGAGTATTAACAAAAAGAATATTATAAAATTGCAGAATACGAGGCTCGGACGCATCGTGGCTGAACGACGTAGAGCCTCCATCTCATCAACTCGATTACTCAGACGACGAGGAAGAACGAAGAGCGAATAGAGCTAGGAAAGAGTCCAAACAAAAACACGAAGACTCCGACGGAGAAACCTCAAAACAGAATCCCAGAAAGATGGCAGAGCCCAGACGGAACCAAAGACCTTCAGAGTCGAGCAGCAGATTTGGCAGCGGACCTAGTAGGGGACGGAATCCATTCTCAGCTGGATCTAGGAGAAATAATCCAAATTCTTTCACTAGGTTCGCAAGACCGTGGGGCAATTTCGATATGCGGACACCACCTCCCCATCCAAACGATCCAAATCAGCCCCCGTTCTCTGCGCCTCCAAATTTCCCTAGTGGACCTCCCATATTTCCACCCCCCTTTAATCCAAGTACCCCTCCCCCTTTTATGGGCAACACATTCCATTTTAGAGCGAACCCTAGAATGGGCGGTCCCATGAACATGCCACCTTTCAGACAAAATGTTCCTATATTCGGCTCTCCCTATTGCAACTCTGGGCCCCCTCAGTGGGTCAACGGGCCCCCACCCCCGCCGGGGACTTAAACGCACACGATTTCTAGTTTTTTAAGATATCTCATAATATTAGTCGATAGATAGTTGTCTAACAATACTAAAGTGTGGTTATCCAAAAACAAAATCTATATTTATATAAAATAAATTACTTATAGTATACTTTTTATATCTTTTATTTGAAAAAAAACCCTTAATATTTTCAATTCTAATTTAAAATAATTATTTATTAAAAAACCGACTTCAAAAGTTCATGGAATTATATCTATTTGCAAAGTTTTATTCTATTCTATTTCCTTAATGGCGGCCACTAGGCTTGGGCCAGTGTCAGTTTCGATTAATGTTGTCAGTTAATATTGTTCAATAACGTCAACATTTAGGTAGCAGCAAGGTATTTATTATTAGACGAGTCTCTTCGACGGAATGCTGTTGTGGAGATCATACCCGGGGTAAAAAAAAAACAATCGTGGAGAAATAACGGACCAAAGTATTACATTATATTATTAAAGGGAAAATACACATAAAGAAGGAGGGATTTAAGGATAATAGGACGTGGAATGAAGGAAGGAAAGGAGGTCATACAAGGCGAAAATCTATTTAGGATCCCTCGTCCAGACCTCATTCACACAAAGAGTTTTCTCTGACACGGATTGTATTGAGCAACACAGGGGAACAAGTGTGACCCAGTCTAAATCTACAGATCGTAGAAGTGGTTGCCTTACTAGCTTCGCGAAACTTAACAAACCATGGTTTCACTGGGATGTTATTTTGAACGTCGGCATAGTACGCGCCTTTCTCTTGGCTAGTTTGAACCCAGTGCGCATGCCAGTCCAAATCTAGAGGATCCTTAGCTAACGAAGTCAGGTCATGAGCGTAACATTTGGATAATGAGAGACAGCCTGAGCGGGTCGCCTCCTTGGCGTATTGGTCCAAAATTTTATTGAAATTGGTTACCGGAAAGTGCACGAAATTGGATTCATCCTCTCCATCATCGATAGTTTGTATTTTATTATATATTTATTACTATATATTTATATAGTAGCCACCCTTAGACGTGGAATATTTTCGAATTTAAATGGACCCAATAATAACCTCTTTCCAACAGAAAGAGAATCATCAAAATCGGTTCCCAAATAGGAGTAATTGCGTAATATACAGATGAATTAAGAACCTCCTCATTTTGAAGTCTCTTAAAAATACGGTAAGCCACACGTTCAACTTTACAAATCTAAAACTCGACTATACCATTTACGATAAGAAACGGGTCAAAAGTCAAAGTGTAAAGCAGACTGTGTTGTTCAATATACTTTCGTAGATCGGGCGTTTCCTCATGCTCCTACTGGTAGGAGCACGAGAACTAAATGTCCTTATGCTCCTATCTTGACGTCGTATCTAATAAGTATACTGAACTAGAATAAAAAAGACGTCAAAATAAAAATGTCAAAATTATTTCTTAAGAAGAAAATTACACTTGAAATCGAGATCGGGATTGTTTTAAACTTAAACACAAATGAATTTTGTGATTTCTTTATTAAATATTTCATTGTTAGAAATTAACTAACGATCGAGTTTTTATAAATGTTAAAATAATAAAAAGATCATAATAATAAAAGGATACTTCTAAAAAATACTGCTCATAGACTATGCAGAACTAAACATACAATGATATCTGCTGCCCTTAAAAAAATTGACCAAAGTCAACGAAACTGGATACAAATAATTTTGCACTCACATGATCACAACGTAAAATGATGCCACATTTCACATACAGGACAAGTCGACGATTAAAAACAATAGGCATGTCGCTACATCCTCGATTTACTTAACAAAAAACTTATTCCATACATACGTTCCATACAATAAATTATACTCGAGTATCGTTAATATAAGTAAGTATATTGCATTACGATAGGCTGAATAAACTTTAGGTTAGTAGTTAAAAGAAATAATCTTGTGATAAATGTACTCTTAACAAAGGAACAAAATGTTTTCTGAACATTTCAAATTACACAAGACACCAATAAAAAACCTTTGGTCGAAATCTTCATCAAGCTCGATATGCAGATAACTTTGATCGACTAAAACCTTGTGCAACGTGAAAAACATATACGAAACATCAAACATAACACAAACCTATGAACAATAATTTATTTTCCATTAAACTGCATGAAAAATAAAATAATGCCGAAGTCAATTAGGTTCGTAATGTATAGCCAGGGCATCTAAAAAAACTGCCCAAAATATTATATACCCATAATTAATGAACATCCACACGCTGCACAGAGCCTAAAGCACAATCACAATCTAAGGGTCGAACACCACTGTTTGGCCGTCATCAAAACTGTACGATTTTACCCAAGGTGCTGACGTAATGACGTTACATGCTTTCATTTTGTGTTAGTGTTCTAATCTTCGTGTTTTAAAATTACTTTTGTCTTTTACTAAAATATTCGTATATTACCGAGCATGTTGAAATATTTCATTAAAAATTGTAAACTAAAATAATTTCAGACAATTCTGAATCACATAATTTTGTTCAAATCAACAGAATATTAACATAAATGCGAACGGATCATTCATCTAACATTCTATAAATTACTTTCATCATTGCTGAAATTTTACGATGTAAGAGTCAACAATAGGCAATGGAGTCAACATTTTATTAATAAGAAAAATTGGATAAACATGTCTAAAACAAACAAAACCTTTAACGCTTTTGTCTTAGAGGCCGATATTTTACAGACTGTGCTGTGGAGGGCTTTTTCACATGGAAATCATACGGGACCCTCGGTGCGTCGTTTTGTGTTAAAGTCCTAATATTTTTGTATGGACTTTAGTTCTTTTTCTGAAGGTGTTTTAAAAAAAATGTTGACCCGTACATCGTTTTAGGAAACTTATACAACACAAATTTACGTAAACATAAAAACTTATCATTTAGCATGTAGGATACACGATTACAAGGGATAACTGAACTTACATTAGCTATTTTTATTATAAAAATACAGATTACTATATCAAATAATTTCAAAAAGCTGTCTGAGACTCCTTAAAAACTGCCTCTACGGGGCTACTTAATAATAAATTGTAATTTAAAAACAAACTAAATTAACCGTCCAAATCATTGAAAACGATTCCGAGCAGTCTTCGATCAAAAATACATAGTAAGATTATTTTTTTATTAGCTCTAAATAGTGATTTCAATGAAACATAAAATTAAAACTTAAATCTATGAAAAAATTACGTTTTTCTTCTACTTCTAAATTTCAAGGGTTATAATTTTGTATCGATTACATGTTAGGAACTATTCTACTGTACAGATATCGATTGAAAATAATTGATTAAAGGTTCCATAATAGCGTTACAAATACATTTTATAGACAAATATTTAATGCCGAAAATTTGATTTAATTCCGAAAATTAGATTTAAAAAAGCTTATAATAATGTATCGAGTACACTGAAGGCAAAAAAACAATACAGGGGTCTCCACTATAAAAAATAATTACCTGCCAATTTTAGCTGTTTTACAGCGCTCTATTGGCCATACAACACATAGCTGTCACACCATGGGGTTATTCTATATTGCGTATTATATACTATACTAAGATTATCAATTGCTTTTACAGGCAAAATGATTAAAGAATATAATATGTTTATTACATAATATGTTCGCTAAATAAGTAGCTTACATCGTATCACTTGATCGTGTGGTGTTGCTGAGTTAATAATATTTAGAATATTAAGTTTTAAGGCGACCTGTTCACTGGCTAACATCATGGCTGACAGAGAGGGACTTGTGAATTGTTTTTTTCATCATTTTTTCAATCGAGTATTTGTTTACGTTATTTACTTATAATCAAACTTGTTATTGTAAAAAAAGTATGTAGATTGTTTTATATTCACTTCTTGTGTCCAGTTAATGTTAGTTATTGCTTAATAGAAACAGCCGGGTGATACAGGCGTCAAAACTATCAAATAAATCATTTCTGGTTTGCCAAGACAACTGTATTTAGATTTTACCGCCTAATATGGTGATGGTGGTATGTCCGTCTATGTTGACCAACATATTGGACAGTGAATGGGCCACTTTTAATCTAAGACACTACGCGCTACAATCTAGTATTCACAGAAATTGATACAGTATTAGTCAGAGTTTTCACTTAACACAAAATAGGGTCTGGTAATATTCCAGACCGGTATTTAGATTCCTTTCTCTCATATGACACAGAAAACACGCGAGAAAGAGAAAATATTATCCCTAAACAACTATTCGCTCATTTGGTTTCTTCGGCTCTTCTTGTAATGTTACAGGAGATGGATTGAAATGGATTTTTTATTTTTATTTCAAATTTATGACGTGTTCATAAAACTTTGTGCATTTTTACAATACATATAAATTGAAAATTCCTGCCGATCTTTCTCCAAACGTGAATAAATTTTGCCAAAATTTACAATTACGTCAAAGTACCAGCAAATGTGCGTGTTATGAAAAAAAAAAATAGTACTGCTTGAGTGATGATTGCATTTGTTAATTTGCAAAAGAATTTGTCCAAAATTAAAATAATTCTCATGATAAGGTACACGTATTTTGTGGGATTAGATTACGAACGTTAAATGTAGGAATTCATTTAAAAGACTTTCGTAGTTTTGTCGCACGATGTAAACATGCAGCGTGAAATCGCCGTCAAATATCGGGTGATTAAGGGTCGTATTCTAGAACTTTACTCAATACTCAGATCAGAACTTGAGTATTGCAGTGAGCACTGAAAATCATACTCAAGTCCGTGCCATTGGGGTCGTATTTCCAGTGCTTGTGTTTCCAGTGCAATCCTGACTTGAGCATTGAGTAGAGTTCTAGAAGACGACCCTAAGAATCGTATTCCAGAACTCAACTCAATGCTCAAGTCAGGACTTGAGTATGATTTCAAGTACTGGAAATACGATCCCAATGGCAAGGACTTGAGTATGATTTCCAGTGCTTTAAATCAAACTCAAGTCCTGACTTGAGCATTGAGTTGAGTTCTGGAATACGACCCTTAATCTTACAGTGTTCCGAAACGTTTAACTGTGCACTGGTAAATCATTGAATATTTAATATTTTCATGGTTACGTTATTTAAATTAGATAGAAGAGTTGTCTTTTAAAAATATTATGTCTTTTTTTAAGCTAAGATAAGAAAATTCTATCTAAATGCCTTAGATTTTTGTATCTAAAAAAATTTAATTATAGGCGTAGCCAGTATCTGACTGTAGACAGTATCTGAACTTATAACACTGCGGTCAGACTTAGAGAATAATTAGAATAAAAATCTGAGATTTTTTTTATAATACCAAATGGAGAGACATGTTCCTTTTCCAATTTCGAAGTAACGCAGAGCATTTCTCTCTGCTACGACTCAGAAATGTATTTTTTTTATAATATCAAGTGACGGGACGAACAAGTCGTGCGGCTGGTGGTGAGCGATATGCCTATCCATAACAATTGCAATATCACTCAGAACTTTAAATCGCAAAGCTCTTAGGGTCACTGCCACTGCGCCCGTCACCCTCAGACATAAGTTGATAAGTCCCATGTGCCTGTAATTTAAATCTGAACTTCATACTCTTTTAAAAAAATTTATTAAATTAAATTATTTAATGGGGCCTCTAAATTTAGTCCAAAGAGAAAGCTAAGTGAAAACTTGAGACTAAACTACGATATAAATTGGAAAAAGGCGATATAGCTTGTGCTTACTCTACGTAACTATGAGATAACGCCTCGTTTACATCGCTTCAGTGTTAAGCAGAGTTATGTAAATCTAATGTCTAATGAATCTATTCAGTGCCTTTTTTGTACGACAAATTGCATAGCGGTCCTCGCAGTGTATATAAATATTTTACGAGGTCAATAGCGACAGTTGTTACTATCGACTGTAGGTCCACTGTTCAGTAAAATTTTGATTTACTGTGAAAAAGAAAATAAAGGTGGAATGTTCTAAAATAAGGCACTGTCCCCTTCATACTAATAGAAAGTGGAAAAAGATAGCGACAATTCCAAACTGTCAAATCAAATTAAACTGGCATGAATATACCAGCACTGTAAATGTTGTTACAGTTTACGCTATCATTGTTCTAATGTATTTATTCTACTTAACACTAAGCTAATGTGGACGAGGCATACAATTAAATTTGAACTTAATAGAATAGACAGCCGATATCTACGTTAACTAAAGGCCCGTATACACGGTCCAGTTTCATCGCGAATAAACTTGCGCAAGTCGTTCGTATTTGCTGTGTATGGGATAAGTATACCCGCGGATTGCATGGTAGACAGTTTTTCTTTATACACCACATACGTACACAAGAATGTGTAAATTGGCTTGCCCAAGTTTGCTCCCGATGACCCTCGAGTGTGTACCTGGACACACGTATACACTTCCTCAAAAATATTAAGAGTATTATAGCTTAGAAGAGTTATCATTCAGTCCTATATTTATTATATATATCAGATCAATGTTGTAGGACTTTGGCCAGAACTTCGAATTACAAAAAAAAAATACTAAAAATGCTGGACACACTAGAAATACATTTAAACTTTAAATAGCGTCCGATAATGTTGTACCGTCAATGGTTTATTAATCGCACAGTTAAAACACATGAAGCTACAAAGGTATATAACCAAAAGATAGCTTGATTAAATGTTGTTTTAGAGCGATCGAGTTTGAAGTCTATGTGTTTAGTACGCTAGCGAGATTAATAATTGTGATGTCGTGTCAATTCTGTAAATTTATATATTGTATTTACATTTAACATAATAAAATTGTTTTAAATTGAAAAAAAAAAGTGTTTTAAAGTTCCAGCCGCAAAGACGTCTACAATACTCTCGAGAAGTGTAGAATTAAAAACACTGAAGGCAACCTTAAAGTGCACGATTTCATAATACTTGCATTACCTAAATATTTTACGATAATATGTTATCAATTATCATATCCATTATGTAGTAAATATGCTGCCTCTATGTAGATTATTCGCAAAATATTATTCTATAAGTAAAGACTTGAATAATGTTCTATGCCTATTTTATATTGTATTGTTCTGTTTGTCTTTCTAACATGATACAATTTTCATAGAGACTCAGTGGTGTGACTGATATGGGGTTCATTGTAAAATACTAACCTCTCAGGACTATATTTACTAACTACATAAACAATAATTTATGTTCCATGACTTTTTACAAAATATATATTTTTTTTAATAACGCACACACTCACTATTACCCCGCACTAGGGAAATCCTGTGTGTTGCGGGTGCCATGGACACACACATAAACGACCACAAATTACACCCAAACTCACGAGAGAAATAAACGTAAGCCATACAAATAGTGTGATATTGTGATTTATTTAAAAAAAAATATTTTTGTACGAAAGTAAAATCATCAGATGAATGATTAAAACTCATGGAACAAAGTTGTAGTTTATGGTGAATATAGACCTGTGAAGTTGTTAGTAATTTAAAAATAATCCTTTACATGGTTAATAAATACAGGAAGAACTACCATGATTTAATTTGTCCACTTTGGCCATTGACTTACAAATAAATGGACGACGGGTCTAATACAAAAACCACGAAAAAAATGTCCCAAGTCAACCTATTCGAAATTTAAATTGTTATGTCATCGCAGTATCGCGCTGTCCGTAGAACAAATGAAGACTAAAGGGGAGTGTCGCGCTCTGTATACGATTTTAGCGCCTTACAAGTGCGGACACTTTTTAGCGCGGACCCGACGTCCATATAATTGTAAGTCAATGACTTTGGCATTTTAAAGATTGGAAACACGACTTCTCTTCGACGACTAATCTTACTTATTTTTAAATCCTTCCCAACGTACACATAGCTTTTTGTAACGCAACCAGGTAGGTATATTGCAATATAGTGCGTTCATTTGAAATGCTAAAGTTTGACCACCTGTGACTTTATAAATTTTCCGCCTAGAACATTATTCATAATAGAAAAAAAAATTGTGACGTAATTTGTTCATGTATATTGGGTTGTTTCTACCGATTACGAGTATCACGATGAGACTATGTAAAGCTTATGGCATAATTGTGCATGGCTGCTAGCTTTATCGTATACTTTGACATAAGTCTTTGACGCCACGTACTTTGTATGCACGAATGCACGAACAAACGTATTCGTCAATACAGCACATGTTCGTTAACGTGCACCGCTGTGGGTAGGTGGCTTAAGTGAGACTTTTGATAGTATGGATTTGTTTGTATTGATTTTCGAAGTCTCATTTCGTACAGTGGACCGTTAAGATACACACATCAAGTGTCTAAGGGATCAAGCACGTTTTGTTAATTACTGAAAATCAGGTTTTTAAATATAATTTTCTGTATCAATGGTTTTTTCGTCTATTTCATTTTCACATACAAATTGTAAAATTGACCAAAAAAAATTCATCGGTTAAAAAAAATAAATTAAAAAACCAGATTTTCGGTAATTGGCAAGAACGTGCGTGATATCTAGACACTTTTGATATATGTACTAACAATATAGCGATTTCCAAAGTGTGAATTTGGACCAAGAATTACCCCTTACCGTCATTTTGATACGCTCTTTTTTATATTGTAAGACAGTTTTCGTTCGCAAACTTACATTTTACAAGACACAAAGCGGTCGAATTGCACTAAAAAGGTATTCTTTGTCGTACAGCAAACTGTATATGGCAAAGCTAGAAGCACATGGGTTTTTCCAATAAAATAAATTAGTTTTACCACCAATCTAAATGCATTTTTTAACAGTCAATTGTTTATCAATTGTTCTTTTTTTAAGGATAAAATGTGTTCATATCATTGTAGTAGCATTTTTTGCATTTCCTTTGAAGTAAAATTCGTAAGCTTATTATATATGAAGCTTACTAAGATTGTAACAGTCTATGTTAGTTAGGCATAAGATTCATAGGAAATTGTCACTTATAGGAAGACATATAACACTTATAAAAGCGTGACAGAATATCGATAAAATGCTACCACAATAATTATTATGCCTACCCCATCCAAACCGATTCTAAAACTTTCAAAAATTCTATGTAACTTTACATAGTTTAGGGTTCCACAGTTAAAATACTGGAACCCCTCCCATCTTATCATTTTTATTACCATCTTTCTTTAAAGAAGGTTTACCGATCATCATTTTACTTACGAACAGGAAATATAGTCACTGTCCATGGGGTAGACATATACCTCCGCCTTTATGTGTTATTTTCGACCGGTCTTATAGTACAGTCGCCAACTGTAGTTATAGGCGTTATTGTGACAGAGCTTGGTGTTGAAGTTACGATTTGCAAGTTCTCCTGTACGTGTTCAATACGATCTTCCTTTTCTTCGTTATTCGGGGGTAGTTTGACAATCTGGCAATCTCCAACGGTCATTATTTGAGTTTCCATGGCAACTGGTGGTACGTTCTCTTCGGGTTCCACTCGGGAATCGTCGTCGTCGGAAGAGGAGTCTGATACGTCGATAGTTCTTTCGTGTGAAGTTTCCGTAGTCATTGATTGGTCGGCGTCAACGTTGCGATCGGGGTCTACGCTTGTCACTCCATAGTTGAATGCGAGAGGATTGTACATCATTTCTGTTAGGTAGGAAAAGTCGCCAAATGGTAGATTTGTTGCGTTGTAGTTTTCGTTGGGGCGTCCGTCTGCAATTAATTTGAGATATTTTAACGTTTTGTTACGATATCTGCATCATGTTTTAGATTGATGACCACGTGCTACGCAAGCGGCGTTCCTTTACATGCAGTGCTATAAAATGTTCTCGATCAATTTGAGACTTTCGACACTCCGGCGCATACAAAGGAACGTAGACTGTATTGCACGGTATTAATGATTAAGGCCTCTAATTATATTCAGAATTAGCAGCGACGCGTCCGCTCATACTTTCTCTTTCTCACATAACATATTTCAATATGTTGGAAAGAGCAAACACGAGCTACTACGCCGTTGCAGTTGACATAGAGTCTAAGGCCGAAAATTCGCACCTGAGGGGCGTTCAAGGTATGCGAGCACATTGTGTCTTGAGACAAACGTATGTCTGGTGTTGGATGTATCCAATACAAGATATACGTTTGTGCGCAACTTACGCGCAAACCTTGAACGCACCACCGTTCCGAATTTGCGGTCTAAGGGTAAAGATACACTCATCGATGGTTTGTTCATGCACGATTAGTATGGGATGCCGTTCACGTCTTTTAACAATGACTTTTAATGAGTGTGTCGTAACCCAAAGGGCGCCTTCAAATTAGACGCTTGTACGGGGCTACAGACCGAACCCGCCGGCCCGGGCGAGATCGTGTCGACGGCCTTGTTTCTAGAATCATGTCATAGGATTAGATTTATCGCCGGGTCGGCGGGTTTGGTCTGTAGACCCCTGTAGAAGTACTGCAATGGCGCGTCTGTAGCGCTTCAGTAATTTCTAGTTCGTGTTACGACAGTGGTGCTGCAGCTGCGCTTCTAAATATTGTATGAAAATATTCTTCTACAAGCGTCTAATCCGAAAGCGCCTTGAGAGGTAGCACAAACCGGCGTACGGGAAAGCATATTAAATTTGTCTATGTATATTTCTTGGTATTTCAATTGAAATAAGGTTTTTTTTAATAATATCAAGTGACGGGACGAACAAGTCGTGCGCCTGATGGTAAGCTACACGCCTTTCCATAACAGTTGCAGTGTCACTCAGAGCTTTAAATCGCAAAGATCTAAGGGGCACTGCCACTACGCTCGTCACCCTAAGACATAAGTTGACAAGTCCCATGTGCCTGTAATTTCACCAGCACTCTTAACCTTTCAAAACCGGAACACAGTAACGCTGACATTATTGCTTTGCGGCAGAAATAGGTAAGGTGGCAGTGCTTCCCTGGACGTACTCTTTTACAAGGAGCTCTACGGCTACCAAAATAATTTCTAGGCTTTAGGACAGACTTAGACGCAGCGCATATCTCTCTGCTGTGACCCAGAAATGTATACCATATTTCAACTGTAATAGCAAAAGCTATGCATTGATAAATTGAACGTCCTCTGCCTTACCGTCCGCCGGTTTACACTGGCCCTAAACAGGCGTTATATTGTTAATGTTATTGGTTCTTCATTATCTAATTTAGTACAACAACAAAGCCTGAACAAATCCAGTGTTAGTTTTAGCAGGAAGTAAAAATTAAGAAATGTTAATATTAAAGGTTCACTTAATCATTCGTGTTAATTACATGTGCAATATAATTGTTTTAATTTATCGTGCAGAAATGATAAGTGCTGTGATTATGTTGAATCTAGCTACGAATAGTGTTTTAGTACCAATGATGGCGTTGATTCTGTAAAAGTACATTTTGTAAATCAAAATAATAATATGAAATAATTTCATACATCGCGGGTTGTAACTAAACAAAACTTTCGCGTATCCAATTTTAACTTATATTTATGTTATTGAATATATTTAATATTTTTAACAATTTAAATTTATCTGACTTTTTTGTTTAGTGATGATATTGACTTCAAACTGCCATATGTACTTATTCCAATCCCTATTTTTTTTCCCCTATTAACATTTTTTAATCCATTTAATTACTGCATATTAACGGGTGGTAACGAAAATACAATTATATATAATTATTGTCTTATGATGTTTATAAAAATCTGTAGAACGCTGCTACAAACTTATGTTACGTCGTCTTAAAGTCTGTACAACCTCAAATAGCTTTGGTTAATTCCGCATAACAAAACAATATAGTAAAATTGGGGATATACAGTGATTACTATACGGTGTGAAAATTTTCACGAAAGAAAATAAAATACAAACTTACCTCGAAATTTTACAAGAAACCCGCTGTATTCAATAGGTACTGTACAATATACCAATGATTTTTTTTTATATCAACTGAACTAAATAGAACATGTATAGTATACGATATGTTTTTGACATGCCTTTTAATAGCATTTAATTTCAATCTACAAATGCAATAGAATCATCACCAAATGACCCTTAAAATTACATGACATAAAGAACATATACGCATGCAAATTTTGACAAGATACTAACACAACTTGCCAAATTCCGCGGCTAGAAACGGGTCCATCGCGATATCCAAACCTAAGGAAACACGCAGGATTAGCATAGCAAAATGGGGACCGTCGAACCTGTTCTCTATGTTACAAGTTGTATTTTGTATACATATATCTGCGAAGCAGGATGTCCTTTTCCAAGAATTTACAGTGTCTGCAGTCGATAGCGTTCGCATAAAATATTTGAAATTTTTAAAATTTGAATTTAATTAAATATTTCTAAGAATATTTAAAAATAAAATTGTAATCGCTAGGTGCGCTGTATAACTTGCCATAAAAAAACTGCCAAATATTTAATGCGGTCGCTAGCGACTATAAAACGCCAAATAGTGTAATACACGGTACTCGAAAGTACTTGTGTTTAAACAACCAATGATGCTTTGTTATTTTGGTAATTCTCTGTATAATCAAAACAACGAAACCCAATCGGCTGTTACACATCTCTTCCTTCCATTTTGGTGTATAATGGAAGCGGTATTATGCCGTGGAGCACTTGCAACTTGGTACGTTAAAATTATTAAAATGGTTGTCATCATTCTGCTAAATAACTGCTGCGGTCCGAGACCACTATTTGGGGATTCGAATGATGTAATTTTCGAACTATCTTTCTTACATGATTTCAATGAGTAAAATTGCAAAAATCGAGACCCGAACTTCTCAATTATCAAACATGTGGATGTTTATTTTTTATATATGTATTCAGAAATTCTGTGTACAGGGGAACGTTTTATTGTATTGAAAAGACATAAATGAGCATAATGCTTACGATTCTTAAGTATTGCAATACATTTGATATATACTCTTTGTTTTTCATGCTTCGTATTATAATTATAGATATAAAGTGATTTATTAAAAAATGCACCTATTTTTGTTGTTTACTATAGATTACGTAGGAGTCAAAATACATGTATACATACATCATCTCACGACTGGCTGTCCTATATTGAGGTAGAGACTAATGGACCTCCCGTGCTACTTTCCCGACATACATCTTTTACTTTCACCAATCGCCACTAATCTTTTCATGTATGCCCGTTTGTTCTAGGTACTTTATAGTCCTACTACCTTTATAGTCTGTTTCAATCCGTTGTACCAAAAAAAGTAAACAAACAGATCATTGGCCCGACCATAGACAGTTTAGTGATGGTCAACTGTACTGCCAACTACAAATCGATTAATTAATTGAATGAATCGATTTATTTAATCAGTCCAAATCAGTTGGTATAACTGGGTTTTGTAGAAATAACATGGGTTTTGCGATTGCGCTGCTGATTACTATAAAAAAATATGTCATTAAATACTGAGTGGTGATGATACTTCATAAATGAGATTAGACTTTTTTTGTTACAAAAGCAAATTTAAAATTTCCTTAGTCTAATTTTAAATCTTCCTTCAAACCCTTACCCTTAGATATTCATTTGATACCAGTTAAATTTTCGATTAACTAATAGATTACAAAAACTTTAATCGAATGAACCGAATGAGTTATTTCCGTACAGCCCTATGCAACCATAGACTATTCACAAGCCCATATTTGAAAAAAATTACCTCACTTTTGAACTAATATATTTCAAAGCGATTTTAATGTTACTCAAATGAACATTACTGGAAAAAGTGATGAGACATCAAGCAGAATTTTAACCAAATCGGTATGTTTACTTTTCTGGTATAATGTATTGGAACAGACTTTACATCCGCAATTTCCTAAGAAAACTGTCATTTATTAGCGACACATTGAAAGTTTCAGAATTAAATTTACCTGAAATTGTTACTCTATTGTACATAGACACACTACGGTATTTATTTCGTGAATGTGCACAAAACAACACTAATGCGAGTACATTACACAACCACATATGTTAATGGATTCACTATGTTACGCTCAACAATTTCAATTTATTCATTATTAAAATGAAATAACAATTAGATACGAACAAAATATTCTCATTACAATGTTGGATTAAATAATAACCGTGTTGTTAAACACAAAAAATAGGATACCTTTTTGTTTCATGAATAATTTATTTAACTTTACGTAATTATAATGAATGGTCTTGTTCTACGGATTAATCATGCTCGGGGAGGTAGCACTGCCCTATCTCTAACTAACATTTTTAAATTAATTACAT
Organism: Hyposmocoma kahamanoa; assembly: GCF_003589595.1. Classification (NCBI taxonomy): domain Eukaryota; kingdom Metazoa; phylum Arthropoda; class Insecta; order Lepidoptera; family Cosmopterigidae; genus Hyposmocoma; species Hyposmocoma kahamanoa. The sequence continues at coordinate 4,054,864 of NW_020653853.1, forward strand.
ATAAAGTAATGTATAATACGTAGATTTATTACTTTTATGTTGACATAGATTCAGTTAATTCCCTTTGTTTCGTTTATCACATGAAAGTTATAACGCGAACTGCATGAAAATGTGTATATCGCTCATGCACGCTAATATGGTAAGTTTTGTCACCCTAGGACTCTGCAGCGCCCACTGGGGGGCAGTAGGGACTAGTTTGAGAAACTATGGTTGAAGACTATATAGACTATAGTTAAGTTTAGTGCAAGTGGACATTAATCTTTAAGGCGCCGCGCAAACATGTCTTGTGATGGATACAAGCAACCGGCAACAGAAGCGGGAGTAGTACAAATCCGCATATGTCGTATTGGTAAAAGCGCGTATCTGCACCATACCAAATTTCACAGGAGAGGGATTTAACGTTATTACTTTGCTATTTCAATGGCTACGACTTCATTTTTGCACAGTAAGCATTAATTTATATTGTTTACGGGTTGATAACAATAGATTCCCGCAAATCACGCTAATTTGATTACTAAATTACCGAAATGGAGACTCATAATCAAATGCCAGTTACGCGTAATTTCACTAGCCCCGACGATATTCAATTTTCATACGGTTGCCTCAACCGATGACTGTGTCGATTTCATATCAATTGTAAGAAAACAGGATATTCGCTTCTAGTTGCTGGTTGCTTGTATCCAACATAAAGACGTTTGCGCGGCGCCTAAGCTTAAATGTTTCATTATTTAATGTAGCGACTTCTATGCGGTATATCACAAATTAACGACGCAAAACAGCATTGCTGTTTTCCAGATTGAATGGGAGAGATCCAGTGCAATCACACTAGTAAATCAAGTGCTCCACGACTTGTAATGCATTTGTGATATTAAAGGCGCTTTCATGGAATCGCAATTCTCTGTAAACTGCTATTACCATTTTACACAAGGTGATTTCAGCTGGACCGTGAAATTATAATAGTAACCATAGAGAATAGTTTCGACGTAGCAAAATAAAAGAAGCATAAATGCGAGGCATAATGGGACAATGGCGTAAACAATAGTCATGACATGACACGTGTAGTATAAAAAGTACCAAATCGGAGTAACGCCCTGCTTACTCATCTCTCAGACACTGAACTTTATATATCTTATATATTTTTAGATATTTTAATTTGACCTCTGACAGTATAATTGTAAGTCAATGTCTGACAGCGACAATTATTAATTATGTGAGAAACAGATCGGTATTTTATCATTTTTTTGGTCCAAATTTTAATTTGACTACAGATAAGTTTATCGAAAAAAAAAATGCTAGAAAAGTCTACTCTTGTTTTTTATCCAACGTCTGTCGGAAACAATTACTGTCAAATAAGCAATACTCGACCCAATCAAAAGAAGCATGATGCGAATGAAGGTTCATAATAGACATTGTCTTTTAATGTAATTTTGATAAAAGGTGGTCGAGTATTACTTATTTGCATCGAGTATATAACCAGAAATAGAGATGAAATAAGGGCTGTACATTCCTGGTAACACATTAGCGATACAGCTCTTATAAGTATCAACTCTCGTTTGCACTGAAATATAGACAGGCCAACTACTGACCTGTGTGTGTGTTATTGTAATAAAGATAAATATCTCTTGCAATGGCATGGCGTGCTGTTCCATACAGTGGTGTAGGAAAAACAGCAAAACATCTAATTACAAAACAAACGGAATCACATTTCATCGGTAATTAAATATGTAATTTTGCAATTTTCGTCTATTATAGTATAGTTCAAGTTAACTGGTCGATTTGAAGTGAAACAGTTGACGATACCCATTGACGACTCCCGTCAATTGTTTCGAACTCGGGCTAGCCAATCGAAGCGCAGTTGTCACGGTAATGATATGGCAGAATAGTTTTCAAACAAATTAAATGACATTTCGTCTCTATTTCTGGTTATATACTCGATGCTTATTTGACAGTTATCGTTTCGGACGGAGTGTGAAAGCATTACAACATCTGGATTGAAGTTTTTAATTAATTCTCACACCATCAAGGCTGAGTTTTATAAAACGAGCTTTGAGTTTACTTCATAATTTCTTTTCTTTTAAACTTAAGTTCGTTTTTTAAATAAGAAAAACTTGCTCAGCTCGTCATTTTAGTTTAGTCGAAGTTCAAAGTCCTTAGTCTGATTGTGAAAACCCTACAATGAATGGTATGCAATATGAGACGTCTAAGGTTGTCACAGTTCACCATAAACTGGACGTAGTAATGTAGAGATAGACCTTGAAAACAGACGGCCGAAAACCTATTTGAAATAAAAAATGCTAATGAACTTTGATATGGTAAAAAATTTGAGTATTTTTTGTTAAATATGGCGTCATAACATATTGTCCGTCTTATTATTACGATATTTAAGTAAGATTTTAAAGAAATAACATTATTACAATAGCGTCAGGGAACATTTATGCAAATTTAATTGATTTTGAGAAGAATAGCACACAATTTTTTCATGAAAAATAGTGACAGACAACATTAATATGAAGAATAAAAATAAACAGCTGTTTTCACAAAGTTACAAACTCGTTTAAGGGGCAATGTATGCGCTTCTATAATAAGATTCTGGTTGATATTCAAAATATGCCATTTACGAAGTTTAAAAGTATATCGAAAAAAAAAACTCCACAAAGGTTTGTGCGTACTTAGATGACAAAAATCCATGGTATAGTGACCCGTTTAGCTCTTGCAGGTTGTCTCGATCTATGATATTTGAAATAAACACCTAGACTAGAGCTTCTAACTCATTCTTCTCAGCGAACTTACGAATGAGTAGTAGAGTTCCAGTGAACATTTGTGGAGAATGTCCGCTTTTGAGCAGCTTTCAAAAGCGGACAATCTCTACAAATTTTACATATGAATAGAACTCATTGTTACGAGATTGGGACTAATTCAAAATGTGTAAAGCTAAATGGAAAATCAGTCGTTAGTCTGATTTGGTTCATTTTTATACTACGTAAAATTACAATAGACAACTTTAAAAGTTTTTATATAATAAAAAAAAATCACAGACACAACATGGCACTCACACGTAAAGATATATACATACCTGTAAAGCAAAATCCTTAATTTGCCATTTTAACACTTATTGTTGTAATTATTTAAATTTCATATTAAGCAGATAAAGAAGTAGTCGTGGTACTATTTTCTAGAGTCCAAGCTTCATTGCATTATTAAACTGTTTCTTTCTAACATCAGCCAGTACCATTGATCATACGAGGGGCAGTTCGCGGCCTAAGGTACTTAAACATAACCTACCGTCTTATTAGTGATACTACTTATTGTGAGGTTCAATGGGAGTTAAAATTACCCACTTTTAATTTTTTAAAGTCATATTTGAATATTTCGTGGTGGATCTGCAAATTATCGCAATTTGGAACAGCGCGCCGTAATAAGGTACCTTGTTAAAAAAGGAAAAATGTCGAAAGACATTTTTGAAGACGTGTCATCGGTTCTTCAGGATTCTGGGCCTTCCTGCACGATGGTTAAAATTCTATTCTATTTTTTTCTAATTCTATTTAAAATGGGTTCGTTTATTTCGGCAAGGACGAGAAAGCTGCAAAGATGACCTCCGCCCGGGATTTCCAATAACGGTAATGACAGAAGAAAATGTTAAAAAAGTCGCGAAAATTGTACTGGCCGATCGAAGAGTTAAATTGTGGCAGATAGCGGAAGAGTTGCAAATCAGCAAAGAAAGGATTGGCGAAATTTTACACCAACATTTGAATTTGAAAAAAAAAAAATTGTGCGCGTTGGGTACCAAAAATGCTCACGTCATTCGACAAGGAACGACAAGACGAGTTGCATGGAATTTTTGGAATTAGTCGGCGAAAATCTCGACGCCGTTTGTGATCCTATCATGACCGTTGATGAAACATGGATTCGTCAGTATGACCCGGAGTCCAAACAAGAATCTATGCAATGAATTAAAAAAGGAGAAAGGGTGCCTAAGAAATTCAAAGTGGAAAAGTCGGCGTCGGTCTTCTGGGATAGCGAAGGCATTTTGCTAATCGATTACCTGCCTAAGGGAACTACGATGAATGGCCAGTATTATGCAAATTTATTGGCTCGGGCTCGTGTGAGGCTATTGTCCAGAAGAGACGCGGGAAGCTAGGGCGTGGAGTGCTCTTTTTGGAGGACAACGCGCCCGTGCATACGGCGTGCATTTCAAGGCAGGCCTTAAAAGACACTGGCTTCTCAGATATAAGTCTTCCTTCCTACAGGCCAGACCTAGCTCCTAGTGACTTTTTCCAATTTAAAAAAAGACTTACGGGACGGAGATTTTCAGATGACAATGAAATGATAGCCGCCGTAAATCGTCATTTTGAAGACAAAGATAAGAAATATTTTTTTGGTGGTTTAAAGACATTATACGCCAAATGTGAGAAGTGCATATCACTTTAGGGAGATTATATTGAGAAAAAAAATACAATTTTAACCATTATTTTTTTAAGTGCCTTAAGCCGCGAACGTATCAGCCGCCACTCGTACATATATACTAGTATATAATATATACATAATTAGTAAGTATATAATATGTACATCAAATTATATTAAATATAATTAGTAAGAATGCCTTCAGCGTCGTATGAAAAACACACTTTTATAGATACCCTATTATCATATACATCTTTATATAGAATAAATATATAGTGCTAAATTTGAATGCGATACTTTTATTATAATACACTGGACGTTTACGTGGTCATAGGAGTAACACTTTCACTACTTTCTCAGTCTGAATCCCTTTACATATTACGTACTTTTTGAAGTACACGTGTCTTTAAGAAGTTATGTACTCTTTACTGTAAATCTATCAGAGTTAAATTAAAAGATTTTATTTTAAAGATTTGTAAATATCAACAAACGAGACAATGTCACATATGTTGCTCTGATCCCAAAGTAAGTCGTAAATTGGAAACAACGACGTACCACAAACACCCAAATCCAAGACAATATTGTCGGTGTTTTGTAGAAAAGGTGAAAGCGCTATTTCGAAAGTTTTTTCATGGGATCATGTTTTAGGTTTTGACGACTGTTTTAAAATATTTACGCACTGTTTTAAAATTCAATTTTGCTTTTAGTTATGTTTAAGATTGAAAATTGAATTTAAAACAGAAAGTAAATAATTTAAAACAGTCGAGAAAAACTAAAACATGCTATGTTGAAAAAAAATTCGTAATGGCGCCTTCGCCCTTTCTACAAAACAATTGTAGAAAAGTTATTCAACATCGGCCCGGCCGGGGATGGAAATGGGACCTCGGAGATGGCGACGTGAGGTCGTCATAGATTCCCAATAACAATGTGACAGGACAAACCATTTACCTGGTGTCGAACTAGGGAATTACCTGTGCCATGAGTACCAGAGCAATGGAATTCACTCTAGGGCAATACCCAATGAATAATAATTAATAACCCAAGGCATCATAAAAAAAATATTCAGGTGTTTTCGTGGTTGATGGTGGCAACTTTAGGAGACTGAAACGACAACACGTATTCAATGACTAGGAGAGGCTGAAACAGTGGTTACCTCGCTCTCAAACGCCAACAATCACTCAAACACTGTAATTATAGTCTGCCGACTGATTGTACATAAATAATAATAAAAAAGGTGTTTTCGTAGCACTAGAATGAGTCGAAGCTTGGGCTTTAGAAAATAATACAATATATTTATCATACCATTTTAAGATCCCTTGGACCTTGAGAAGATTACAGTCTGATTTCGTCATCTTTACCTTTCATAGGAAACCTTATCTAAGTATACATCAACTTCATATAATGAAACAACCGTAAATGCAAGCGACAAATTGAAAGAATTAGTTTTTTTTTCTGTAGGCACCAGTTGTTGTTGCTTATGGGTACCCATAACAGATGCAGTGCCACTTAGAGCTTTGTAAAGATCTGAGGGGCACTGCCACTACCCCCGTCACCTTGATATATAAAATTGACAAATCCTATGTACCTGTAACGTCACCAGCACCCTTATCCTTCAAAAGCGACGCGCAGAGCATTACTGCTTGACGTCAGAAATACATAAGGTGGTAGTACTTCCCTGGACGAAGTCTTACACAAGGATTTTTACTTCTGCTGATTGTTCTGTTATTTAGCGATTATTTTATATTTTAATAAAGACGCTTATAATTCAAATTCAGTGCCTAAGTACCTTTTGTAGTCATGTTAAGTACTGCCACTTAACCTATTTCTGCCGCCAAGCAATAATGTGAGCATTTGAAGGGTAAGGGTGCTGGTAAAATTACAGGCATATGGGACTTGTCAACTTATGTCTCAGGGTGACGGGCGCAGAGGCAGTGCCCTTCAGATCTTTGCGATTCAAAGCTCCGAGTGGCACTGCAACTGCGACGGACAAAAGTGTCGCTTACCACCAGACGCACGACTTGTTCGTCCAGTCACTAGGTATCATAAAAAAGTCAGTCGGTATGCTTAGATAACATTGCCCTTGGAAAGTGAAGGTGCCACAATGATTAGACAGCAATAAACGACAGCGTGACATACCAGTCCGCGGCAGGTGGTAGTTCTTGGGCGGGCGGCCGCGCTTGCGCTTGAGCAGCAGCTGGTGGCCCGAGGGCGCCAGCTGCAGCTGTGCGCCGGCGCCCGACACGGCGCCGCTCGTAAGCACGCAGCCTTCCATGTCTGAAGGACCGACGTACAAACACATGTACTCTTTATTGCACACAACAAAATATAAACGAAAATTTAAAAAAGAGCCCAAACACGATAGTTGAGGAGTAAGTAAGAGGAGTTACTTGCAGCAATAGATCGAGGTTGCCATAATATTGTAAAATGTCATCGTATTTCTATTGTATACTAAGTTTCAAGTCGATCGGACAATTCTAAATAAAGTTAATGCCGTCGACTAAATTTGAAAGCCTCGCAACGTAACATCGTTTTTGGATTAAAACCCTGTTTTTGCTCTTCAAGTGCAATATCGAGCAATTAAAACTTAAAATATAGTTTGTAGACCCTTTTTTACGCCTTCGGACCGGTTATACCATTGAATTTACCATTAATCCCATGGTGTAACTGCGATAAACTAGTACCATTACAGGTATAAATGGGACAGGTAAGTACCAGTTATACCATTATTTATAATCAAGTGGTGCAACTGGGATAAACTAGTGCCACCTATACCATTACAGGTATAAATAGGACAGGTAAGTACCATTTATACTATTACAGGTATAAATGGGACAGGTTAGCACCACTTATAACATAAGTGGTATAATTCAATGCTACAACTGGTACGAAGGCTTTTTACTTATAAAACAAAGGTATAATCTTAGATTGTCATATAATTATTTCTAATAATTCTGTTATTTGTGCCTACTCAAAAGGACACATTTCTGTTTGCGAATTTAGCCGACGAATTCTGTATTTTATGCATAGAGATCACACCAATTGAGAAAACGGCTGATTATCCGATGTTCATAAATATATTTAGAATAATTCCGATTAAATTATCCTTCAAATAAAAAAAGCAACACAAACAAAGGCTTCAAACATATAACCCTTCTTTTTACGTCGAGGGTTAAAAATACAAGGACGGACAACTGACAAAACGCATGGTGAAAAAAACGGACTTATTGTTGAATAACAATCACTTCCAAGCTACCTTGAAGTGACAGAACAAAGTTAAAAATATTAATATGCTGAGAGTATGACAAACACTATTTACATACCAAGTTAACACTTACATACGTAAATAAAGTTGCAAAAATCCACTAACACCACAAACAGCACACAAGTATAGTATAATATGTTTAGAGTATATGCCGTTTGTGCTATTAGTTAAGGTACAATATAACTTGTTATGTGTACTGTGTACTTATGTAGTAATTATTATTATTATTATTTTTGTATCAAGGTTTAATTGGTTTGTATTGCATATAACTATTTTTTAATGATTTATTTTTCAGTAGTTTATTAGAAATGCATCACCACTTCTCAGTATTTTTGTAGTAATTACTAGTTAATGGTGTAGATGACACAATCATTACATATTTACTGTAAAAAAAAAATTGTTATAAGTTTCAATTGTGTCTACTATTTGTTGACCCAAATAAATAAATAAAAAGTAAAGGTGTACCCAACACAGAAGAAATGTCAAATGCTTTACATTTTGGATAACCATAAATGACCTATAGAAATTGAAATAGCAAATGGGTTTTGAAATGTATTAATTAAAACCTTAAGGTTGCTTTTCGTCGAAGTCGAAAGAAAATCTTTCGGTCGAAGAAAATGTAACGTGTTATACCAAACTTAATAGACATTTTCAGAGAAGTGAAGCTAGAGCAAACACTTACCCAAGGAAGTCTTCGGCGGGCGTCCCCTCTTCTTCTTGATCTTCGGAGTCATAGGCAATGGAGTCTTCCTCGGTCTCCCACGGCCTCTTCTAGGTGGCTCTACCAGGTCTCCTTGATTTATCTCATTCCTTACAGGCTCAAGAGTAGAGTTTAACACAACAGGGTTTCTTGGCGGCAGCATCACGTCACCACTGGGCGTGAATACGAGGTGACCGGATTCGCGGTGTGTTGTACGCACCATGCCAGACATTACCTCTGAGTTGTTCTCGCGCTTCGTGGAGGTTTCATTCATATCCACTGTTGGGTCTTCCTGTTATTTGAAAATTATTTTTGATTATTATAATCAGAGGTCGGAATAGGCAAAGTATATTTACCTAAACTCCAAGTAATACGTATAGAGTGGTAAATACCTCCCTCTGAAACCACGGAATGATTTAAGGGAAAAAATTAAAACAAAATAGTCATATTTTAACTTACAATTATCTTTCATTTGCTATATGCATGCTACCGTATATTGCTAGCTACATACAAAAAAAAGTATAATACTACAATTACGGATTTCAATGGGCGGTATTATTCACTCTATGTTTATGAATGCCATTCAATTTAGACAAATATACTTCGTCTCCCTCTCTGATAATAACTAACAAAATAATGTGTAAAACATCATGATAATCACCTGATTAAGGAATTCCCTACACTATGTATACCGAGTTCTGAAATGACGGCACTACCCGGAATAGAACCAATACAATAATGAGTTAATGGAATAAAATCTTCAGACTGTTACACAGGATCAGTGTACAGCTGTGTTTTTTCAATTCTTGACCACAATCACATTTGATGATGAGTGACGATTTGGTAGAGGAAGGAACACGCTTACAGGTGTCTACACTCTCTCATTGAAAAAGCTTATGTCATAATTGAGGCTATCAGCACAAAAATGGTGTAACCCACATCCAATTTATTTTCTACAATATTTAATTTCATGTATTTACTTTAGTTATAAAGACATATTTCATTATAATAAAATATATATATATTTTTTATTACTTATTATGTATTGTACTTTGGTATAATTTAAAGCAATATTATAGAAAAAAAATTGAATGTGCGTTACACCGTTTTTACGCTGATAGCGTCAATCGTCAGTTACGCCACGCCTATTAGTGTTAAGGAAAGTGGTGGTATGTCCTACTTTTTCGCAGATCTTGGTATGCACTCGCAGCTTGTCAGATCGGGCGAAGGATCGTCCGCAGCCGCCGCAGGTAAAGGGCCTTTCGCCGGTGTGTGTTAAGCGGTGCCGACTCAGGTGAGATGAGCGTTGGAACCTGTGTAGTAGAATAGAATCAATTAAGGTTTACTAGAAAACTTATAAGGACACCTGCGAGCGTACTCCACATAAACAAAGTCTTATATTATTCCAGCAATGACTGCAATGAACGAATGAACGAAATATTCTTCATTTTACATACAATTACAGTGACAGTACAAAACAGTAACTTAAGTACAAAATAGTAAGTCAATAAGCAAAAGACGGTCTTATTGCTATTTAGTAATTTCTTCCAGGCAACCTTAGGATAGACATTTTGGGAATAATATCAACATGATAATCGATGATCTTTTTTTTCGTACTATATTTTCCACTCTTAAACTGGAAAAGACAACGGCACTTGTGTACCCTACAGCCTAGACTAAGAGTAATTTCTTCTTAGAGTTTCATTACAAGTTTACAAATCTCGACAGTACGACAGTGCTTACAAAAAGAAATAAAACTGCACGACATTCTTGATTTTTAAAAAGTGTAAAGAGCGCCGGATATATTGGTTTTGTACAGTTGAAGAAGGTTTGTCTAAGAGGATTATTCTAGGGGCAGAGGTAGCCCACATCCACATCGAAAAGCATTCGAATAATTCATAAATAATCTAATAATTGGTTGGAGTAGTTACAGCAATGATCTTATATACGTAAAAAAAGGATTATTGACTAACAGTGAGTGCATAATGGAGAGAACATGTGTGCTATATATTGTATTTTTATTGGTTTTTCGCGGTTGATGTTTTAGGTATTCCATATTTTTAGTACAAAGTCCTTTAAAAATATTTAATGACATTGGATTCAAGTCCTTTAGTCGAATTATTAAAGATAAAAAATATAGATTTTTTTCTATAGTATTAACGGTGAATTTTAATACAGGAATAAAATTAACTGCATACGATAGTAAATCTACATCGATACTAGAGGTGGGAAGGGCACGAAATCGATATATCGATATAATCGATATCGAAATATTCTTTTATTTATTTAAGCTCGAATATGAGCACCCTTCAAAACTGGAACGCTATCTGCGTTTCAGTTTGGTTCGAATTACTATTTGGCGGCAGAAATAGGTAAGGTGGCATTACTTCCCTGTACGAGCACAATGAGTTCTTTCTATGGCTACTACTTATTGCTACTCTCACTCTTTCTTTGTCTATCTTTCAAGTCCTTCATATTCTCTTTATTCTTCACTCCTTTCTGGAGGGATCTTGTTTAATATATAATTGTGACATTTCACTTATAAAGGAAACAATTGATTGCTCCAATGCCCAAAGATAAGAAAATAAATTATTTTTTGGATGAAACTTGTCAATTTCATGCTGACGGGTGCAGTGGCAATGCCTTTTGTGACGTAAGTAAAGCTCTTAGTCAACTTCAACTGTCATGGATAGGCGTGTTGCTCACCAACAGTAGAACGACTAGTCACGTTGTATGATATTATAAAAAAAAAATGATTAACCTGAGATCACAAACATCGCAGACGTGTGGACGTCCTTCGTGCGAGTCATTGGCAGCTGAGTCAGAGATGGAGCCACTCGAGTCTGTTTCTTCGTCGTCATCTATGTTGCTTTTGTTTGGTTTCTCTGTAAAATTGACGTTACTTTTAATAAAAGTTTTAAATTGGTTCTTCTATGAATATACTGGGTTGTGCCCTGACAGTTAAGAGTCTATACTATCTCAAATGGCTTTGGTTGATTTCGCATAACAGTCAAAAGTGTTGAATCAATCAGTTTGGAAAAAATAAATAGTAAAATTGAGGATATTCACTGATTACTACACGGTGTGAAAACACGAGTCCTAAAAATCATCACGATTCGTAGTATGGACTCTAAACTTCGTTGCTCTGATATTCATTCCGTAGTTTGAGGCCAGGTAATTGGTATCTGGCACATTATTATGGTATGACAATCTTAAATAATACAAACCGTCGGAGTCGTCGTTGTCATTGTTGGTTGGCTTCTGCAACATGGAGAGCTGTACAACTTTGATGCCGCCATGTCTGTCGCTCTCTACCTTGAATTCATTGGATGCTGCACCTGGAAATATCATTGTCACATAAATATCACAGAATATTGTACAAGTCGAATCTATGAAGAGATTTGTTAGGCTCAGCTGTTAGCATTTTGGATTACACTTAAGGTGGTCGCGTTACGAAATACATTTTTCATAAATTGGTTGGGCCTGGGTGTTACACCTAGCTGATTTCGTTGCTCTGGCACTTGTAGTAAAAGTATAAAAGAATTTACACTAAGGCTCAATTTCTATTGCGGCGGAACGGAAGCGAATATTGTAGCCAAAATCTTCCGCAGAAAATATTGGCTCGAATCTAGTTTGTACGTTACACAATTGACCATAAAGTTCATTATGCAATGTACAACATCGTAACAAAAATTCGCTTCCATTCCCTTCAGCGGTAATATAAATTGAGCCTAATGCGACAAATAAACGGCATCTACTTCCACGTGTAAAGTACCTAGTTGTTGAATTATTTTAATTAGTATTATTGTGACTCAGACATCATTCTTTTTATTAATTTTGTTATTTTATATTGTTTGAAAAAGCGCACTGCGTACATTTTTAACATTAATGTAATTATTCTTTATGATAAGTTTTTGTTGTTTTAAAATTTAAACACGGATTTTTTGTTATACTTATCTATTCCGTTTTATCAAATCTCCTCTCAGGCTCCAGTAGAAAATCAGCGCTGTGGCTCTAGCCTTTTCGGCTATTGTGTTTTGTATTTTATTTTATATCATTTCATTTCTTTTTTATTTTAATTTAGATTCGTTTGTTTTATTTGTACTTAATAGCGGAATAAATGTTTCTTCCTTTCTAATACAGGAAATTCCCTAGTTTCGAAGGAGCAATTGGTATAATTGTATCTTGGACATTTGGAGTTGCGATGCAGTTGTATGCAGTCAAAGTGAGTGCACATACATTAGTTGAACGCGTAAAGGATGATACAGCTCTTTTTAACGTCATTCGATGCTCAATATATATCAATATATATAATTTTATATTTTAAAATAATTTGTAACAGATATTCAATTTGTTTGAACCACAGACCATATAAGTTTGAACAAATAAACACGCGTTATACAGAAAATAGCACGCAAATACTAGACAGTTATCGTAAGCCATAATAGTTTTTTTTTGGCAATGGTATTCAAACGTTTAATACTATAGTCTTGTGTGTGCAGATGGTTGATGTTTATTGAGGAATAAAATAATACCCGGTTTTATCTGTTAACTCACATCCGCTTTTTCATTATTTTAAAAGATACAGTCAAATATAAAATGGAACTATTTTGAAAACAAAGGCCAAAAAAGGATTAAACGGCAAATAATGGTACGGTGCAAGTCGCCAACAACGCTATTGAGGTTAGAGAGCCGCTAAGGCTTGGACCGCTCAGAAAAAGCTGTATGTTTATGTAATAAGATTACTTATTGCATGGACATGAAGCTTTTTCGGACAGACTCAAGCCGATTCCTCGTTAATAAGCGCAGTGACTCCCTAATGAGTATCATTCAAGCCGGATTTACATTTGTTTGACGTGTCGTGTCGTGATGTGTCAAAACGATATCGGTTTCATACATAAGTCCACGGTCCCCGGAGGCCATATAATGTGGTTAGATTATATTAGTGTGTCGCAATCTGACGTGACGGTTTGTGATGTGTGTATGAAACCGATACCGTTCTGACGCGTCACGACACGATACTTCACAAAAATGTAAATCGGGCTTTATTCAATAAGAATATGTTTCAAGTACATGCGTCTATTTTGAACGCAGCTAAACAGTTTTTAACCAATTGTGAGTGTAACGTTGTTTGCTTATGCATTACTTAACAAGTTTTCAATTGTTTATTGTCTTTACGTAGGACGTAGTATAATATTGAACTTAATTAAGACTAACGACGACTCATTTTTAAATCAAATATATTCCGTCTCCTAACCGGAATTTCGTTATAATAGCTTTCCCTACTATGTAATTTATTTGCGACAACATAATAATATTTATAATTAAATAACAAAATATAATAAAACAAATTATATGATAATACAATACAGTTACACTATAATTATAAATAAATTATCATAACAATAAAATAAAATAAATAATTAAATTATTATACCAAAATGTCACGCACCAATATAGACTGTAAATCAAAACAATAAGGTATACAATTCATATACTATATAGTTACATTACAATATGTTGAGAGCTCGTGTTTGAAGCGATTGTGCACGTGAAAGGAAATTATAGTAAATTATTGTCTTGTCTACATCTATTGTTGCCTGTGAAACTCCGCATTTAGATTTAATGCCGTGCATTTTATGCACCATTCCTGTGCATTACTTTGCTTCCTATGTATTTAGATACGGTATAATTTTGCGGATGTTGTTCTGACGTATTGTTTAGTAGAACCATAGAACGTCATGGCGATTCATAATTCTAACTTTTGTTTAAAAAAAACCGACCTGGCTAGTTTGAGGAATTACATCTATTACCCAAGTTTTATAAGTGAGTGAAAGCCAATAAAACTGGATTCGTCCCTAACATGCCAGCCTTAGAGGGGGAACATTTTCTTCAAATTTGAATGAGACTACTGAGGGTTACCTATGAGAAGTCCGAAAGGACATTTTCCAAAAATAACGTTTGGTCCAAATTTCGTAACCTCGAAAGTAATTTTGAGAGGAAAATGTTTTTTTTTCTTTATTGATATTATTTCTTTTCTTTAGTCATGTCTTTGCGATAAACACTCAACATATCCTGAAAGAACAACTGTGTCGTTATAATTCGGTTTTCGGTGTAATGAAAATTCGAACAAACGTTATTTCGGACAAAAAAGTTGAGTTTGTGATAGGTTACCCTACTGAGGTATCCCGTTTCCAACAAAAAAAAAATAGAAGTAAGTTCACCAGTGTCAGTTCAAGTAATCACGTAACATAAAAAATGCAGTCGAATTGAACTTCCTCCTTTGGTTTGAAGTCGGTTACAAAGTAAATATAATATTATATAAATAAATAAATATAGAGTCGTTAGATTTTCGCGATTGTTCCACTATTGCAACTACCGTCAGCCATGACCATGGGCCATGATCTGTAAAAAGTCCGAAAAAAAACAAATATACGCGAAGCTGGGGGTCTACTCTCGATCTCCGTCCGACATCCGTCCGAAACAATTACTGGCAAATAAGTAATATTCGACAAAATTAAAAGACAAGTATCAAGAATGAAGCTTCATTCACATCACGCGTCTTTTCATTTGGTCAAGTATTGCTATTTGGCAGTAATAGTTTCGGACGGATGTCGGACGGAGATCGAGAGTAGACCCCCAGAACTGAAAAGTTTAATTTCCAAATAAATAAATAAATATTAGACAACATCGCATACGTTGCTCTGATCCTAAAAGCACTTAAGTTAATGGAAATTGGAAACAACGACGGTACCACAAACATCCAAACCAGAAACATTACAGTAAACTTAGTTTTCTACACTAAGCCAGCCGACGAACGAACCCGGGACATGTGTGCAAGCCACTCCACTGAGGTTAAAAAGTGTCATATTTTTTCTTTATATTACTACAGATATGCTTTTGTCTTCCGTAATGTCATCTGATGGTGTTTACCAAGTAGATAGAAATGTTATGCAACTGTATATAACACGCACACGTTGTTGTTTGCACGCACGTTTCCACCAAGGCGTTGGTAAAAATATTATGTAAGATACTCAACAGAATGCAGAATTATAAAAAATAAAACGCTGTAAACGTATTTTCGTACTATATACGTAATAATACTGATAATTTTCTATTATTAATATCGCGGTATCTAAAATGACGGGTAATTCCTAAAACTGTGTTGTATAGCGCCTATGCAAATAGCTATACAAATTGCATTGAACAGTTCAAAATACTGCAATAAAAAACAATCAACGGTTGAAAGGTAAAAGAGGGTAAGTCACACTTAGGTTGACGAGTTATACCAAGGTAGTAAAATTTGTTGTAGTTTGAAACCAATACCGCCATTAAACGAAAATGTCAACTCTCGGGAAATGAACTTTAAAGTTTCTGACAATAAGTTTAAATTTAAAAAAGCGAGATATTCATTTAGTGATTGTATTGGTTTCAATGTACGATATGCATATTAATGGTTATTTGTGTCATTGTAATTTATTAGGTGCTTAAACGTGTTAGTTTTAAGTTATTATTGTCATATAACATATATATTTTATTTCATGATATCATGCGACGGGCCGAAGGAGTCGTACGCCTGGTGGTAAGCGACACAGCTATCCATGACAGTTGCAATGCCACTCAGAGCTTTAAATCGCAAAAAAATCCAGCAATATAAGTTGACAAGTCCTACACCCCACACACAACCGCTTGGCGGCAGAAATAGGTAAGGCTTACCTATTTCTGCCCCTGAGAAGTAATGTAAGCATTATTGCGTTTCGGTTTTGAAGGGTAAGGAAGTTGGTGAAATTACAGGCACATGGAACTTGTCAATTTATGTCTCAATGTGACGGGCGCAATGGCAGTGCCCCTGAGATCTTTGTAGTTTAAAACTAAAGCGGCACTGCAACTGTTATGTGTAGCTTTTTTTAATTATTTATTTAGGACATTCAACAAGTCATACACATACATAAATACAATTATGATTATACAATTCAAATGGAGTAGCGCCAAAGTGTTGACTCAATTTAAGGTTGCCACAACATGCAAAAGTCAAACACAAATAATTATTTAATAAATACTTTTAATTTTTATAACATGTAGTACAGGGTCAAGAGCACGTCAAGCTTTACACTTAAGACTTAAATCCAACTCCATGCCGCTTATGATAAGAACGGTCCGAAATACAAAGTGTTAAGCTTGATGTGCTCTTGACTGTACAATATATATTTTAGATAGTAAATATAGAAAGATATGAAACGTAATAAGTACCAGGATCTCGGCCGACTACCTATTTACAGTCTTTGGAGTCTAAACCCTTGGTCCGTGGGATCCCAGTGCCCTTCATCTGTATAAAATTTTATCCAAATAATTAATAGTCTGTCTGGGAAACCCAAAGGCAGCTACTTTGCCAAACGCATTAGCATAGCATACAAAGGGGGAACGCTGCCAGCATCTTGGGCACCTTGGCGTGGGGACCAAATTTTATTCATACAATTTAAAAATCCTAGTTTTACTTACTAGTATTCTAGCTTTTATTGACTTTTTTACCTTACCTGTATATGTATGTTATCAAAATAAAAATATAATTCGAGATATGATTAAAACTTTCCATAAAAAATTACGAGTGCAACTACAATTACGCCATCTTACCACCAGGCGCGTGACTTGTTTGTGCCGTCACCTGATATTATAAAATATTTTATTTCTTATTTTCTACTTCATGACGGGCTATAGAAGAATAACTGCGAGGACTTCTGTACTCGTATAGTTCTCAGATGCTGAGTCACCGACATGCCATTTATTTTGTTTCACGTTACGATTCTGTTATTTTGCTTAGTTTTTTTTAACCCCGACGCAAAAAAAGCTCCCCTCTTTATATTTCTCTCTTATAAACTTGATGTCTTTGTCTGTGTGTATTGTATTTCTGTCTATGGCATCGTAGTGTCTATACGGCTGAACTTATTTCAAAAACGGTGTTTATTTTGAAGAGTATGAGAGGTTCTTATTTAGTAGAGAGAATGTCAGGTTAACTGTTTGAAGTTCATCAACTCTTTTCCCAGTTAGCGTAGGGATCTCGGTCATAAGATGAAAATTTATTTTAGGCTGGTAACAGATTGACTGCATGCAGCCGAAACCGATTACATGCAGATCGACAGCATGCAGTTAATGCGTGAAGTCATTATCAACTTTATACAGTCGTGGTCGCAGATCGAGGACACTTATTTTATTAACGTGTAACGCGGCTTGAGCCAATCCATGCAATAAACAAATGTCTATGCGTTATAAGCGAGAAATACTGCCTGTTTCCCTACCGCTCGGACCGCTGACGCTTAAAATTAGCGGATAATAGTAGAAGGTATATCACACAGGAAATGAAACAATTTTTTCGAATCTAAATCGTGTATATTTGTTTTTTCAAACACACCAAGGTTTCATCATAATTAATAACTTTTGTAACTATAGTGAAAAACGGGGCGGTTTGCATTAATATTAGAGATAGCAGCTTCATGACTGTAGTATCTTAGTCAGCCGTGGCCATGGGACCCGTAAAGGGCCCTAAACATTGATTTGATTGAAAAAACAGTCATATTCGCGATTTGGTCCGAAATTATTGTAACTTTTTTGTAAAACAAAAAACCGACCTCAAAAGTTCGTCGAATTACATCTGTTTCCCAAGTTTTATTGAAATCGGTTACCGGAAAGTGCGCGAAACCGCATTCATCCCCTAGTTTGCCACCCTTAAAGGTGGAATATTTTCTTCAATTTTAAATGGGATCAATAATGAGGTATCCTCTTTCCAAATTATCAACTCCACCCTTCCATACATAGGAAAAAATATTACAGTCGAATTGCGAACCTTCTCCTATTTTTGTTGAAGTTGGTTAAAAATAGTTTCATTTCCTCTGTGATATAAATTTTAAGCGTTAAGGTATGGAAACAGTCTTTCTCGCTCTTATTGCATAGACATTTGTTTATTGCATGGATTGGCTCAAGCCGCGTTGTAAGTTAATAAGTGTGGTGAGTCCCTAAGTGTCGCTTAATCCCTTCTGCCGTTCAACTGTCTATTTTACTTCTATCCTTCTGGTGCTTGTTAGCAAATAGTAGCAGTAGAGACCTTACCTATTTCTGCGGCCAAGCAGTAATGTAAGCAATACTGCGTTTCGGTTTTGAAGGGTAAGGTAAGGGTGCTGGTGAAATGGCACATCTTGTCAACTTATGTCTCAGGGTGACGGGCGCAGTGGCAGTGCCCCTCAGATCTTTGCGATTTAAAGCTCTGATTGGCACTGCAACTGTTATGGATAGACGTGTAGCTTACCATCAGGCGCACGACTTGTTCGCCCCGTCACTTAATATAATAATAATAATAACTTTGCTGAAAAGCACCAAACTTTGATGTATTTTTACTAACTTAGTCCTTAAGTAAAAAATGTATCTAACATATATATGTACCCTGTTGACTGAAATTAAGATATATATTACAAGTCAAATTTCGAACTCTATTAAAAAAACTCTCAAGAAAATTCCAGAAATTACGTTTTCTTTTTTTTTAAAGATTCTTTAACAATCTGCCTTGTGTTTCGCGATAACATATTCATTCAGATTCCGTACTTACAATTTCCTATTACATGTAACACAGATGCACGAAGACTGCCCCGTGTTTGCGATTCGTATGTTCAACAATCGTTGTGTGGCAAACATTATATTGTAATATAAACATTTTTTGCTATATGACGTCAGTGTACGAGTTGTGTTTTGCTTTTACTTGGCTAGTTTTAGGGGAATTATATATTAGTTTAAAAACTTAGATATTTATTTAGATATAGCAAATTTAGAAGACATGATGAAGTCAGCGTACGATTCGCACAAGTTGTTTAACATTATTTTTATTGCATAGTTTTAGATAAACAAATTATTGTGTTAAAAACATTGAGATAATTTTCGGAATATATACGAAATCAAAGGCCGTGGTAAACCGTTTGACCTGCCACCTCTCAAGCAGAAGGCCGTGGATTCGAATCCGGGCTTGTAACTGTGAATTTTTAGGAACTTATGTGCGAAATTTAATTTGTTATTTACTATGAGCAAATTTGTATTGAATTGATATTCAATTATTTGTGTGAAATTACTCCACTAGTTTGTTATAATTATTAATACAAAAATCAAACACTCAGAAATAATTCCTTCGATCCGTTCCGTGGCTTAGTTGGTATAGGGTCTGGCACGGTATGCAAGAAGACGTTGGTTCGAATCCGGCCGGATCGAAGGATTTTTTTCTGAGCGTTCAATCTTTGTATTAATAATTACAACAAGCTCTGTTGTTGCTGAAATTAAATATGCAATAAAGTGTGTTTTTATACTAATTTATTTTATACTAATTTAAAATGTAATACCTAGCAATACTATATACTATACAGATTAGCGACAGAATATCTAACTACGGCAGTTCGATTTTTTTGAATAAATTTTATATTTTACTTGCATATTATATTTTGACGTATAATATGCAAGTTGCTGTTATAAAACGGCGATTGGAGAGTAGATGACTTTATAATTATTAATACAAAGATCGAACACTTACAAAAAATACCTTCGATCCGGCCGGATTCGAGCAGACGTCTTCTAGCAAACCGTGTCAGACGCTATGCCAACTAAACCACGGAACGAACCAGCGGATCTCACGAATTTTTCAATGTGCTTGTTTGTCGGATCTTTGTATTTAGTTTTCGACGACTTTTTAGCCGTAGCGCCATCTATGAGAAATCTATGGAAGTATTTCGTGACCCAGTTAGGTAACTTTACAGCTACCAGCCCTGGCTAGAGATGTCGCTATTAACTATAATTAATAACAATTATTAAATTAATATATAATTATTAATATATATATATAGACTAACTATTATTATTTACACGAATTCAAATTTTAAAAGGCATAATTATTTGTTATACAGTACTTCTATGGGCAAATTTTATGACAATATTTTATTGCTTTCAAAACCTGAAGATAGTTTTATTTTTTATTTTTAGGAAGTCTATAATAATCAACTAAGCTGTAATAAAGGCACCAAAGGGCTGGCATGTTTTCTTTAATACATTTTTATAGTCTAATTTTATGGGGAATTTCTTTTTTTAAAAACCTAAAATAGTTTTTATGGACCGAAAATACCTAAAATACCTTTTTGACGATGTAAATGATCGCAGCGTAAATATATTAAATGCTTGTTTTAGAGGGAAGCAAGCAGCCAATCGCCCGGAACGGAGAGCTTTTATAACAAACAAAATGTCACAATTTGAGACCCGCCGACGAATTGAGTTGGATGTCAGACGTGACGAGCTGAAAGCCCGACCATCTGCGCCGACTAGATACCACTACATTGTGTGCTCATGTGCCCCTATGCGCACGGATCTTTACTAATATCACTGGGTACGTGAGCCAACAGTGGACGAAGACGTAAACGGTCAGGAGAATTCATCATAAATGTAGAGGGAGAAAATGTAATTTAAACTGTGAATGAATAGAATGTGTTTAATCAGCTTTGAAAATTACAATGACCTCCTTGTGAAAGAGTTCGTCCAGGGAAGTACTGCCACATTACCTATTTCTGCCCCAAGCAGTAATGTGTACATTATTGCGTACCGGTTTGGAAGGGTAAAGGTGTTGGTGAAATTACAGGCACATGGGACATATTAACTCTGTCACATTGTCAGGGTGACAGCAGTGCTCCTAAGATCTGAAAGGGTTGTAACCCTAACAAGCCGTGACCAGGTTCACGGCAGTAAAACAGGAAACTTCCGGTCCACAAATTTGTTAACGTCGTGATAACAAAGAAGTAAAAGGGTAAAGTAAATAAAGGTATTTATAAATATAACAGGTACATTGATATAGAAACACTCCCTAACTTGATGATATTGAATATTAGATACTTACCCCTAAACGGGCTGAGTTATGATGAATTACAGATACTAGATAGACTGTTATGCACTTATCAAGAATGATACATGATTTACATTATATTAATATGATTATAACTAGAAAAGAATCAAAAATCAGACGATAGAATTTAAGTAGCTCCGTCCGCTATCGCGGTCGAGCAGGAAGTGTCGATGGAACGAAACAAAATCGGAAAGTGAGGCAAAAGAATGGAACAATTCAAAATTTGAATTTAAATACGACTGTGAGAAACAATAAGGAATTTAAATAAAAAGGTGGGTTGACGATGCAAGGAGGTCACAGCGTCACAGATCTTTACGATTTAAAGCACTGAGTGGCACTGCAACTGTTATGGACAGGCGTGTCGTTTACAATCAGGCGCACGACTTGTTCGTCTCGTCGCTTTATATTATAAAAAAAGTCAGCGTACGATGTGCATCGTTATATTGCAGCCTTGGTGTAATAAAGCCATATAATAACAAGTCCACAGACATCAAGTTTATTTAGACTTTTTTGCACAATACAACTTAGTACAAATGGCGATCTTATGTCTTAAAATATTATTTACCAGTCAGTCATTAAGCTAGACAAATAAAAAAACAATAGGTTTGTGTAGGCGATTAGAACAAAAATAATAAGACTGTAATAAGCAAAAAGATAATAATTATAATATAAGAGGCTATGAAAAAACTGTACATTGCAATTTAAGGCAGTGTTTAATCTGAGTGTCAGCTAGGGGAAAATCCAGTGTCGATGCATTTCCGGAACCCGGAAAAATGTCCAGACAGCGCGGTGTCAAGAATACCGGGAAAAACGAGACTTCTAGACTATTTCAAAAGTAGGTTTTATACGTCTAAAATACGGAATTTGAATCGTTCTTTATTCCTACATCCGTCCGAAACAATTACTGTCAAATAAGTAATATTCGACAAAATGAAAAGACAAGTATCAAGTATGAAGCTTCATTCGCATCACCCGTCTTTTATATATATATATATATATATGTGTATATATATTCTAGATATCCGTAAAGGCTGGTGCAGCGTGCCGGCGATATTTAGCGACTGCGGTCGCACCAACTCGCTGCGACTTCTTTTATATGTAGAACTAAATAACTTAGTGCACCGTGCCCGCGAGCGGCGACCACTGGTCGTGAGACTTGTAGCGATCAGTCGTCTCAAGTCGCTTGCGACTACTACTAGATGATCCATTAATGTTCCTATTATTAATAGATTATTACATAAGTAATTAAAATTTTAATAATGGACCCAGATAGGTTAATTGATCATAGTAATCACCGCAGAATATTAATTCGATGAATATTAAGTCTTCTTATCCTTCCTATGGCACGGCCCCGTAAAACGGAATTATCCAACAAAAAAGTTCTGATACTATGTTCATTTTCCCTGTAGGAACGATAATTATTCTAAAATTCACTAAGTTATCGGTCGGTCGCTGGTAGTTTTGCGTCGTTAGTCGCCCGCATGCTGCACTGTATTTCGTCGTTAGATGTCGTTGCGAGACGACGCGACCGCAGTCGCGACATATCGCCGGCACGCCACACGAGCCCTAAAGCGCGGGATTTCTATGAGAGAATAGCAGTATGTCGCGTTATGACGCTCTCGCGCATGTCGCGCACATCATGCTAGCCCTACTGAGGTTGACTAGAAATGTCGTTTTATAAATTGTAATATTGATTGTAATTAATATTATTATTATGTTTTATTATCATGATATTAGTTACCTACTGTTAGGTAGCCACACTAAAAAAAAATATTTAAACCGTATTTTACACAAATAACAAAACACGTTAAGAAAAATGTATTTTGTTATTAAAATTCTCGAGACATAATCCGATACAAATAATTTTTGTCACGAGTTGACCTGTGCCGTGACAACGTAGCGTGAAACCGATGTGAAATATCAAACGCGTAATAAAAAGACATACCGGCGTTAAGAAACCTGTAATAATCATTACATGAATACTCACGAGTCTCAAAAGCTATAATAATAATTTTGATATTTCGTTATATTTGTGGGCATTTTCATTATTGATATGCTAATGAATGTTTATTAGCTTAAGTGGTGCATAAAAACTTTATTACATTTATCTTTGAAGTATTATCATGTTCTTTATTTCACGTAAATAAACGGTAATAGAAAACCAATGTAGGGATGCACGATTTTTTGCTTTTTTGGATCGTAATGGATCACATGCATCTGAATCGATCCAGGGATCGGATCGTATGCTCTTGAATCGATCTCATAAAAATCGTTTCAAAATTTGTGATAATTAAGCACCTTTATTACATTATTTAATAGCTTAACATTAATCATTTCTTTCTTTGCTTTTCACAGATGTCAATCCTTGACAACTAACTGAACTTTTCAATAATAATGTCTGTCATATAACTTAATGTCCAAAGCATTGCCCTCCTCTTTATTTTCCGTTTCTGTACTTAACGAAATCAGTAATAAATTGATTGATAATTGATTCGTTTTAAAATCGCATTGAAATGAATTGATTAAAATAATCGCTAAATCGTATGCAATTGAATCGATCTTCATAAAAATGTAATCGTAATATGCATCTCTAAATCAATGAACTTACGAGCAGTAACATTAAGGTTATTTCAATAACCAATGAAAATAATGATATTCATATCACGATGTTTTATTAACCATGATATTAAATTATTTTTGTGAATTACTACAAAGTATTTGTGAAACACTAGTTTGTTATAATTATTAATATAAAGAACCAGCGACACCGCCATACCGTGCCTGACGAGCAGTAAACAAATTTCATAAATTAACACCTTTCTTCGCATCCAAAATCGTGTATTTTTTATTTTTTAACTTTATTTCAATCACGAAAGCCTTAGAACACGATTCATAAATTAATATGGTTTTTCCAAGCATTTGTGGTTTTTAAATGACTTACATATACGAAAATATGTCGGCGTAAGGAAATTCATATTTTCCCTTCTTTACGTCACTACAATATTTTCATTTACGCATCCTTTACTTAAAGGACATTAAGTGTCGTATTCCAGAACTCTACTCAATACTCAAGTCAGGACTTCAGTATTGCAGTGAACACTGAAAATCATACTCAAATCCTTGCCATTACGGTCGTATTTCCAGTGCTTGAAGTCATACTCAAGTCTGCTCAAGAGCTGACTTGAGCGTTAAGTAGAGTTCTGGAATACGACCCTTAGTCTTTCACTCTGTTGTCCCTTAGCTCATCTGACACTCCCATACTAAAACATCTCCCATATTAAACATCTCTTGCCTCCGACTTTTGCTCCACAACAATAAGGCCGCCTGTTGTACGTGGATTACTATAATGTGCTTACTTACATTACAATTATATCATTGTAACTTTTTAGGTGCTATAAGAAAAAGTTTATTCATTCAATCGTTAAAATTTTTTGTTTCACTATTATAATTATGTGAATTTTAAGGTTTTAAGGATGCAAATCGCATTGTAGACTTAAATTTTATTAAACCAGATAAAGTCAGTATTATATCAAGTATTAATAAAATAAAATGAAGACGTAATTACTGTGTCGTTTATAAAACGAAACCCAATTACGTTTGAAATAAATACAAAAGTTGTTTATCGCGAGTTTTATTACTCTCCAGCTGCGGTTATTTATATTTAACTAAATTTATATATTTTTTTTATGGAAACACCCTGACGCCATTGGTTAATTAGCAACTTCGTTGCTTTTTTTGACGTATAATATGCAAGTTGCTGTTATAAAACGGCGATTGGAGAGTAGATGACTTTATAATTATTAATACAAAGATCGAACACTGCTGGTTCGAATCCAACCGGATCGAAATATTTTTCTTACCGTTCGATCTTTGTAATAATAATTATAAGAAACTAGTGTAGTAATTTCAGAAAAATTAACGAATGTCATGGTAGTACAACATCGTGACAACTTAGTTTTAATATACCAATCCCCTCATATTTGTTGTAAGTAGCATTAATTTATCAAGGCTTTCGGTTTATTATTATTTTTTGTATACGGTATCGTAAGTCAAACTCATTTTACCAATTAGTTACATTCATATTTATATTAATCTTGTCCGCCTCTGTGGTCGAGTAGCCTGCACACCGGTTTTCATGTTGCCATCTCTGAGGTCCCGGGTTTGATCCCCGGTCGGGTCAGCGTAGAAAATAAACTTTTCTATATTGTCTCGGGTCTGGTGTTTGTGGTACCGTCGTTGTTTCCGATTTCCATAACACAAGTGCTTTAGCTACTTACTTTGGGATCAGAGCAATGTATGTGATGTTGTCTAATATTTATACATAATTTTAAAAAAACGTAGTACGATTACTCAACAATGTTTGCTTTTGAAAACTGAATTAAGATCGTACGTCTTAAGCGCCCTCTAAATTATCCAATTTGCTTGTCAAATTTACAAATAAAAATCAAACAATTTTGACAAATTTGTCTATAGTTCAGACTCTGCCATGTCCCTGTATACTCATACCGTACCACAATGAGTAATAATACAAACAGAGTATTTCGGCATGACTGTAGCAATATAATAATAACGCACACACTCCTAATCTCGCACTAGGGAAACCCTGTGTCGTGGGTGCCATGTACACACAAATAGACAACCACAAATTACACCCAAACTCACGAGAAAAATAAATGTTGGCCATACCACTTTTGCCGGTCCGGGAATCGAACCCGGGACCTCTGCGTGACAGTCCGGCATGGTAACCGTTCGGCCACGGTTACGCATAGACAACAAAACTTTTGACGACTTACTTTCATTCTTATTATTAACAGCGTGTTCAGTCCCACTGCAAGGCCTCCCCCATGAATTCCGGTTTCGAACAACATCTGGCCAGCCTTTAAAATTATCTATCTATCATTACTACGATTAGACGAGAACTGACGTTTAGTTTGACAAACATGCCAGCAGACGTTCAATTTTGAATTAAAAAACTCAATCCAGCTATATTTCCAATAAACACATCAAATACGTACATTATTTCAAAAAACGCATTAAAGACGATCGCAGACTAAAAATTTGACAATTTTATTGGTCGTTCACAGGGAGCTTTATTTAGGGCAGTTAATGAGGAAACAAAACGGTGCGACCAAATTTTACCTGTCGATCGCATTCATGTTAAATACAACACAAACACAAAAAAAATTATTGTCCATATTTTTATCGACTTTTTTATTATTTAATATTTAATAATATATTTGAGCAAGTTTATGATTTTTTCTTCAACAAAAATCAGCAAAAACTAACTATGTGAAAATGCGGATGCGAGATATTTCACTACGAAATTAAGAGGTTGTATCGTGAGCCAATACACGCACGCTTTAACTGGTGGGTTGGCAATAGAGTAGAAATTACATTCAATAAAATGTTCAAGCCCTTATGAGCACGTCAGATGATTCAGACTTCTTTTAGGGTAGCAATGCTAGTGCATATAGTGTAGTCACTAGGCAGTTAATTTGCCGCTGTCCGGTTTGACATACGACTGTTTTAGATCGCATGCACGAAAAATAATTTATTCAAAAAAATCGAAATGCCGTAGTTAGATATTCTGTCGCTAATCTGTATAGTATATAGCATTGCTAGGTATTACATTTTAAATTAGTATAAAAACACACTTTATTGCATATTTAATTTCAGCAACAACAGAGCTTGTTGTAATTATTAATACAAAGATTGAACGCTCGGAAAAAAATCCTTCGATCCGGCCGGATTCGAACCAACGTCTTCTTGCATACCGTGCCAGACCCTATACCAACTAAGCCACGGAACGGATCGAAGGAATTTTTTCTGAGTGTTTGATTTTTGTATTAATAATTATAACAAACTAGTGGAGTAATTTCACATAAAAAATAATTGAATATCAATGCAATGAAAATTAAAAACAGCTTATTGTTAAAGATTTCGTCCAAGGAAGTACTTGCTCCTTACCTATTCCTGCCGCCAAGCACTAGTATGAGCATTATTGCGTTCCGGTTTGGAAGGAAGTGTGCTTGTGGATACTACAGGCACATGGGTCCTGACAATTTTTTGTCTTAGGCCAAATTCGCAACAGTGGTGCGTTCAAGGTTTGTGTGTTGAATATGCAACACAAGACAAACGTTTGCGTGCAATGTATCCACTGAACGCGCCACCGCGACCGTATCAAATTTGCGACCTCAGGGTGACGGGTACAGTGGCAGTGCTCTGCAGATCAGCAATGGTTCGGTGTGTCATTTACTATCAGGCCCACGTCTTGTTCGTTCCGTCATTTGATATCTCATAAAAATATTAAAAAAAAACAGTATAACTTACCAGGCGAAGAAGATTTGTTAGGTCGTTCACTCCGTTCATGACGTTCGTAGCGTTCATGGCGCTCATCAGTCTTTACGTCGTCTTGGAAGCGCACGGTCATCTTCTTTTTAGCGCGCAGTTTGTCATCTTCGGGTGTGAGAATGGACACGCGTTTCTTTGGCCTTTCTTCTTCGTGTTCGCGTTTCATTTCTGCTACCGCGGCTGCCGCTACAGCTGCTGCCGCTGCTGTTGTAGTAAATGGGTAATTTAACACGACTTTTCTATACTTTCAAAAAGCAGTAATTGTGTCAGCTTGCCACATTTCTCCCAAAGTCTAACACGCCTTCTCCATTAGTGTTTAATATCGACCTGCCGTAAATTTTAATGTGAAAGCACATTTTATAATTCCTTTACGATGACATTAGTTACGAGACTACCACTCAACATTGTCTTGCTAATGACAACAACATTGTGGCTTCATTCCTGCGCTTCCTGCATCTCCCTAGTTGCTAGTGTCGAGATGTTGTCGCTCGATAACTTTCATGTCGTACCTCCAACCCCCAAACTACACACTACAATCTTGCTTCGTCTGTATACTAGCTACAACTACACCGCAAGACCGCATGCCGCAATTCTACCTTCTCCTAGCTGCGGCTGTTAAAATGTTGTAGTCTGCTTCATACATTATGTTTCCTCTTGTTATACATAACTAGACTACACAACTCCCCCTGATTTTGCTCTGTCTGTATTCTACCGAAGACATTGTTACCTATGTAATCTATTCTGCCGCGCACTATATAAATCGCGGTTAAATGACAAAATATTTTTTTGAGATAAAATACCATAACCCAGTTTTAGAATATTGAAATTGTTTAATGATATTCCAGCTATGCATCGTTAGATTAAGTTCCGATAAGGCGAAAACGTTGTAACTGTTTATACAAGAGAATTTTGTGCTGTATTTTTAAAACGGTTATTCGATCATATGTCACTTAGCCGCCTTTAGTTAGTGGACGGCAGTATTATGTCGTATTTTTTCTATCTCCCTAGCTTATAGCTGACAAGACGTAGTATAACAACACAGTTTAACCTAGCACTCACCCTGGTCTTGCTCCGTTTGTATACTAGTGACGATTTTATCCGGTCGTGAGGCTGCATGGCGCGCTTCCTCCATTTCTCTAGCTGCGGCTGCCAAGATGTTATTGACAGCTGTGTGTGTGGTATTATCGTCACGACGCCGCCGTCGAACGTCTTCAGCGCGCATCATTGATTGTTGGTACATGTGGATCTGAGGGAACAGATGGTGTTTAGAACCGATATATAAATGTTATTGTAGCGAATAGCACCAGTCGCTACAAACCTTTTTTGTATATATGTATTTTATATAGTCTTTGAGTTTAGTTTTATATTTAAATTCTAAATTTAAATGTACTTGTTTTTTGCGCCTTTTCTTTGGGGACAGAGTATCGAAACAAAAGTATCGATACCTCAAGGTATCGATGCTTTTGTCCTACAAAATTTCCCTACTCAAAGACAAAATAAAACACGAGTTAAGAAGTCTTTTATTTGATTTATGATTTTTAATTGAAACAAATAATAAAAGACTTTAATTAATCGATCAATTCAATCAATCGTCATTTCACATAATTTGTGTTACATAAATTTATAATCACTTAAAAACAAAAATCTATTTGGTAACAGTCTGTTTCTCGTTTTTGATATTGTATTGCCTGCTTTTGAGAACAAACTTTCTGAAGAAGAAACAAACTTCGCCGGAATTGCGAGGTACTCAAATATAATGTTTGTCAGGTATGTTAATTCAAATGTTTGTAATTATTTTTCTTCATTCTCATTCTTATAAAGAGGCAAATGATGGCATACACTATACAGCCGAGTAATTTGTGAAGAAGATTGCTATTTAAAAAAATCGCAAGGTTGTTTGCGTTATGATATGAGGTGTCCTAAACATGTCCTAAGGAGGAATTATTCAAGATACTTGTCAAAAAGTACTAATACCTAAAAAGTATCGAAAGGAAAAGTACTCGATACCAAAATGTATCGACACTTTTTCCATATCCTTACTTTTTTTGTTATTGTCACTATTGTTTTAGTTGATAGCTGTACGTTGATTTTTATTAAACTGTAAGTACATTTACTTTGGTATTGATCACTCTTTGATAGCACCCACCCGAATCCCATTGATATACTGTCCACTACAGTTGTAATAAAGGGGAATATTATCTATTGTTATTTTTACAATCACACAAGTTACATTAGCGGTCGTAACTTCTATGCTGCATATTATACAATTATTTTAAAATAATATGTAAGAGTTGTTTTAACCAAATCGTCGTTTAAATTAGTTTATTACCATAGGTCCTCGGGTAAACCTCGACTAATTAAGTGGTGGAGTATTTCCAAGTGTTCGGCTTATTGTGACTGTGAGAAATGTACATATTTGTTGAGTTCATATTTTCTAATGCTTAACCAACGATATCTATGTAGATACTAGCGTACTAGATGCGGTATTCCAAACATACGCTGTGTTTCACTGACGTGCGGTGAAGACACAACACTTCAATATCATATAATCAACAGAGTGTTCCGACTACACAATAACAGTGTAGAGATACTATGAATAAAATTGATATTATGGTTACCATATACGTATAAATTTAAGAAATTTAAAAAGACTGCATGGTCTAAAGATATTTGCCGTTCCACAAGGAAAAGTGCACAACACCAATAATTTCAACAACTCGACTGTATTTTTATTACTTTTACTTAATTTGTTTTTAGTAATATAATAAATTATAAATAGTAAGGGGAAGGCCCCTGGGTCAAAGCAAAATGAAATGTATTGTGCAACTAATAAGCGACTGTGCCAGGGGCTTTACTATGGATAAATCCCCAACTATGGATAAATATCATTGGTAAACACTCAATATCAGCTGCCTGCATAGCTCAATCCCAAAAAGTATAGACTGTCACGTCTGTCCCCGGTATTACGGAACTGATACTCTTTGACAAGATTCAACACTAAAACAAAACACTCACTATTGATAGTGTTTTGTTTGGAACATGTAATTGCTGTGAATGTTCTTGTCTATTGGTTGAAGTCGTTTTCCACTGATTGGGACAGTATAGAACACTGTGAACCCGCTTGGGCTCTAAAGTACGTCACCATACATACTTTGAAGTACTGCCACCTATTTCAGTATACGTATTTCTGCCGCCAAGCAGTAATGTGAACGGTACGAGTGTTGGTGAAACAACAGGCATATGCGTCTTGTCAACTTTGCGTCTCAGGGTGACGGCCAGTGGCAATGTCAAACAAATCAGGGCGCGTTTCTATTATGTCGTGACAATAGATAGTCGAATACTTAGTTTAAAGTCTAGTGGATCGTATATTTAAATGAAGTTGTTCACACAACAGAATAACACAACACAGAACAACACTATTAACTGTCGTTCACCGACATTTTTGATGTAACGACGACAGACTGTCGTGACAATGGGAAGAGCTGGTACGACAGTCGTCTGACGATAAATAAGTCACGATAAAAATGTGATGACAGATAATCGTAGCTTCAAACGATTTGACGATCAAGGCGAATGCCGTGAACCGATAAATTGTCGCCACGCTCTAGTGGGAACAGTAGACACGACAGTCATTCAACGATAAAATAAACGTCCACAACACATCCACGACAGATAGTCGTGATATGAGAACAGGCCATACGCGACAATCGTCGGAACGCACCCTCAGGTCTTTACGATTTAAAGCTCTGAGTGGCACTGCAACTGTCATGGATAGGCGTGTCGCTTATCATCAGACGCACGCTTGTTCGGCTCATTGTTTGATTATTATAAAAAAGAGGGACCGCTGAATTGTTTACTTTTTACTTTGCATTATATTAAAAAAACAAAAAAGCAAATTATTGTAGTTACTACCTTTAGTTAATTTCATAATACGACTATCGTTACATTCGTACTTCTTAAAATGGAAGCCATATATTGTTGTATATGTCTACTTATACATACTAACAAACAATGGTTTCATTGCCCATATAAAGTAGGTCAACAAAGCCGTATTTCGTCACAACGTGTGTAAAATATAAAATCAACCTTAGGCCACATTAGCACAACAACGAAAATCACAATAAAGCAAGGAGAATAGATGGATTCATCCTGCTACCCTGAGTAGTAATTTTCGCTTCGCGCGAAAATAATTGCCCCCGCAAATGGCTATTATTTCAACTGTACACTTCACATCTCCCCGTCTACCATAAATATATTACGTATATACTTAATAAAGGGCGCTGTTAAAAGGCCCGAAGGTCTATTATTGGATGATTGACTTCGGTACAATGTCATGAAATCAGTGAAGAAAAAGTAATAAATGGTAATATAAGTACTCCATAATATAAAACGCCAGACGTCCAGCAAAAGAGGAAACATAGCATACAACAAGTGCGGGTAATTATGTAGTCTACAGTATGTAATAGCGAAAACAAGTTTTTTTTTTATTATCCATGTGTTTGGCTCTCGACATCGATCTAGAGCGCAAGGGGAGCGATGCATAAACTAGGTAGGGGGTGGACCCCCACCACCTCTCTTTACTTTGTTACGTCTAGATCAAGTATATGGCAAGGTAGGTTGTGCCATCTACAGAGTTCCACGTGACTTATTTTACAAGACTTAAAACTCCTCATAGAACCGAATATTTACGTTATAAATAAACAAATTCTATTTTGGGAATGTTCACCTAAACACGTCTCCCTCGAAACTGTAAATCCAAATTAAAATGTAAATAACAAAATTTAATGAATCATAACATTCCAGAAATTTCGATCGTGTAAATTTTAAATACAGAACTTATCGTTCTTGTATTTTTTTGAATTTAATTTTTTATTTTTACAGCCATGGCTGTTATCTCGATTCAATATTTATCTTTTTTGGTTAAAGTGAAAAACAATATTTAAACGCGATAAAATTTGATTATAATGTATGTAGAAGCAAAATAATAATGTTTGTAACAATTGTAGTAAAATAATAATACTCTATCTTTATTCGATCGTTATAAATGCTATTTTTAATTGGCATTCTAGTTCTCAAATATATTATAATAATAAACGTTGTAAAAATATCAGTTTCGAAAATACCACCTTTTTATTATCAATTACACTAGTACCTATGCACCCATATCTTCTGCATTTATTATACATCAAATAATTAATTCACCGTCATGTTATAAAACAAAACGCGGCCGTAAAAAATAATAGAAATATCGCCATGACTTCACGTTTTACGTATTCATTCCATTTTTAATCTTTATTTGATGTGGGTGCGTTGTGTACACAGGACGGTTCTACCAACCAAAAGGAAAAAAGCACTAGAAAAATCGAAATAGAACTTTTGTTTTATTTAGCCCGCCTTCCTCCTACATAAGCTTGTTAATTTTTTTCTATTGATTTTGATCTCGATTGTTATATTATTTTTTAAATATCATCATGTTATTAATTCTTGTAACCACATTGGAATGCAGATTGTAAAATACAATGCATTATTATTGCGATCGCTAAATGAAATGAGTAAGATTTGTTATTATTTCAGCACTTAAATTGTATGCGTTCATGTATAAGAATAGACACTACGTCACACGGAAAATTTATTTTATCTACCTATACGCATGTTTATTATATAATTTTGACAGTTTTATATATATGCGACATAATACGTATTGCACCATCAGTAATAAACTGACGTAATTCAAAAAGCAGTTTTTGGGAAACTGACAAAAGTTTTTTTTTAAATAACGTACGCACTGTGTTACGGGTTTGAAGGGATTAGAGGCACTCTCTCAAGGTGAAGGGCGCAGTGGCAGTTCTCAAATCTTTATGATTTAAAGTGGCACTGCAACTGTTATGGACACGCGAGTCGCTTACCACCAGACGCACGACTTGTTCGTCCTATCACTTGATATTATAAAAAATATATATTTATTAGTGCCAAATATGACTATATTCTATTTCATATGAAAAAACACGCTAATTTTATTTCTTACGTTTTTTTAATTCCTATCCTCCATTATAAAATAAAATATATATTTTTTTTATTTTCGTCAGCTTATTACTAATGTTGCGATACATACAATATCCAATATAATATATAATGTGATGTACATATGTACAGTTTTGCATAATAAATTCAGTATAACTTATAATAGCTTGCCTTGAAAAAACGCTTAAAAGAAATGTTATAGTAAAATTATACATTTTATACCAAAAACTTGTACTTGATTACATAAAATTAATATCTATATAATTGTAAGTTGCAATGTATATACATATTATACATATATACACAACTGTGTACATAAAAAAATCTAATTACATGAACAGTGTAAAAAGGTAAGGCGTCACACTTAACGTTGTGGTAAAAAACACAAATTCAATAGATGTACCAACATAATGATGTCATGCTTTAAAAAATTGGATGTTAAAGTACTTTTGGTTCAAAAAAATGTATTCATGCACTATATTATAAAGACAATTTATTCTGCAAAAACAGTAAGAAGACATCTCGTGGAATAATGTATTACGACATTTATTATTATACTTACTTTCAGTATAATTTTCATAATATTATAATGATTTTCTCTGACCTTAGTATAATAGTCATAGCAATTCATCAAACAGCACTACCAAGCGTAAGACTCAACTAAATTGCCTGTGCTTTGTGACTGTGCCCACCTCATCCCGCCACTTCCGGTCACCCTTTTCGGCCGTCAACTCGTGGCTAGGATGACTATAATTACCCATTTCCTGAATAATTTATCTCCAAAATTAAATCATAACGATTGAAAGATAAGAGCGATACTTACATTAAAAATTATTTATATCTAGGTAGTCGAATTTGTGGGTAACACTATGCTCAATGACATGCCATGGAGGTTCATTTAAACCTTTTAATACTAAATATTAATAATTAAATATTCATAAATATTAATTATTTTTATTATATCAAGAGACGGGGCAAGGCGCTTGCTGGTAAGCGACACGCGCATAGCATTTGGAGTGCCACTCAAAAGCTTTACGTCTGAGGGGCACTGCTACTGAAAACTTAATTGCCCAGGTAAAACCAATTCAATGTCTAAGTGTCGCTTAATCCCTTTTACCTTTGAACTACCCATATCTATGTTATACCTCTATCTTTGTATGACCAATATTAGATTTAAAGCAGTGTTAATCAGATAAATTTATCATTAAATAAACATAACGTCAACTCTTTGTACAGATATTTTTTGAGTCGCGTATATCCTAATATTCAATGATTTTTATGGCGCATTTCAGAACCATTTATTCTAGATATAAATTTACTCAACACTGTTTTTTAACAACGTACGTTGCCTCATTTTTTCTTGCTTTAGATATTGATTTTAATTTAAAATAATTATGACAATATATCATAACAATGTGCCGTTGCCGGGGGATATCGTATATCCAATAAAAAAAACAAAATGTATAGTCAAGGCAATGGGACAGGTGAGAATCTAAAAAGGTACTCAAAATAATAATAATTTGCGATGCGCCAACATCAAGCACCTGGTATGATATCAGGAAATTCAGAAAACTAGCAGAGCAGCGAAATAAAGTACGGGACACTACCATAGATATAGAAATATCCATGGACACTACCCAGAACACCAAAATCAGAAATAATTTACTAATCATCATTTGTGAAATTGATCCTATTCGGAATCGAACCAGGAACCTTCTCATTTAGCGTTCACAGTACTAACCGTTGTTCCACGAAAGTCGTCTATATAAATATTAGATTAAAATAAAATCTTAATATCATTTTCATTTATTTTTAAAATTTTGTTTTCATTTGATCAAATTTAATTACACGTAGTAACAAATAAAAAAAATAATATCAAAATACGTTCGGATCTATAGTTAATACAACAAGAAACATAATATTTAATTATAACAAAATGAATGAAATTTTTTTCACATTTTGTAATAACTGCATGGAAATTAAGGTCTTCAAAAGCCAATACATTTTCATTTCAAATATAATATAACTACTATAATGAGGTGATAACGTCAAAATTTCGTTTTTTTTACGCCAAAATCTCGTCTAAAATCAATTCAGTCATAATTTAAGTTACAAACGTCTTTCGCATTTAAAATATTATATAAATATTATAATAATATTTTAAATCCGAAATCCAATTATATGCCTCCTGATTGATTATATAATTCCATCGTATAAATACGATGATTTCATCATCATGCTGTGTCATACACACAATTGTTTTTTTTAAATATTTTTAATTAGTTTTTTTTTAATGAAAACACAAGTGCATTTACGGTGATACATAATTTATATGTATGTATAATTAATGTAAAAAGTTGTATACAAAACACAGAACAATGTGCATGGAATTAATTTGTTATTTCATAAAGGATCGAATGTGCATTTTCGTGCAAAATTTGTCCAATATTTGTCTGCCTCCATGGCCGAACGATTACCATGCCGGACTGCCACGCAGAGGTCCCAGGTTCAATTCCCGGGCCAGGAGAAATATTTGTACGGCCTACATTTATTTCTCGCGTGAGTTTGGGTGTAATTTGTGGTTGTCTATGTGTGTGTCCCGCAACACAGGGTTTCCATAGTGCGGGGTTATGTTGAGTGTGTTATTATTATTATAAAAAAAGTACAATAAATAATAAAATTAACTTAACAATAAACAAAAAATATAAATTAACTTTTCACATCATTGTTTGTATTGCTATTGCTTTTGCTAACATGCCATCTGTCTTAGTTGGGAACATAAGTCATTTACCTACAGGTAACTTGGCATGTCAGGCATATTCTTCCGTCATTGCGTTGCCTTGATGTAGAAAACTTATTAAGATATTGCCGTGCTATATTGAAATAACCTTTGTAATGTTAGTTCAATGAGCTATACTTTCATCTGTGGTGGTTCACACCATGCAGCCAGTTTGTTATTACGCATAGTTATTCTTGCTTTATGGGACTTACTTTTAAGTTATTTTTGTCACTTGCTCAATAACAGTAGGTAGTTGAAGGCATTTGTGGATCTTATTCATTATAGTGAACCATGTATCTATGGTAATAGGTTTTAGAGTACTGGTTTGTGGTCAATATGCGAAAATGATGATGTTCTTCAGTATGAACGGAATGCTAAATGTAATTTTTATTATTATACAGTCAAAACATAGCTGTATGCTGAGATAAGTATTTTTAATGCAGTTGAATAACAGGTTTATTTAATTCATTAAAAGTTTCTTTCATTCATAACAAAAAACACTTTAAAATAATTAAGTTTTTGTCGAAATCAGTTCTAATGGCTGGTTATTTAAAGGGAATATAGATGTGCACACAAGTGATTGATGATGTTAAAAAGAAATAGACAACAACAGTTCTAAACTTTTAAATTACTTTTAATGATCTGTCTATTCCAAAAAAAAAAATACTGTAATTAAGTATAGACAGTGTAGAAAAATCTTATAATTTTTATGGTAAAAATGGTAGCATTCAATATTTTACATGCTTATTGTTAAGTTACTACCAATGAGAAAGTTTTAGTAATGTGTTGTAAGTCTCCACTAGTAAGTCACAGATCACAATTTCTCATGTTTTACTGAACAAAAGAATAGTGCATTTATATAACAATATGTAGTATTATATTAACAACCTACTTTTTAGTTGCATTTAGTTGAACTACTACTTAGTGTAATAAAATACCTATATCACAATAATGGCGGGTTTAAAAAAAAAAAGACTATATAGGTGCCAGATAAATCTCAAACCAAATATAAAGGAAAACCATCAAAGTAACAAAACTCCAGGGATTTTTATTATAATAGTGCAATCAAATACAAATCCATAGGCGCCAGTAGGCAGGTGCTATCCTGCTGTTTAGTTATATATTTCATTTTCATTACTTATATGCATTTGAAGAACTCTTACTTATTGGCATCAAAAGGTAATTAGTTTCTCAACTGTTATACTAGGCACTAATGATAAATCCCAAATAAATGGAATAACCTGCCAGTTTTTTTAGTCTAATCTTTATTCTATCTTATTTGTGGCAATCCTTAGATAAGAACTTATGTTTAAAGCAACATGCACTTTTGGATGGTGTATTAAGTGTCTCAGATTAACAGGTTAAATAGACAAACAACAACTTACTTGTTTCAATCTTTCCAAATCCGTGCTTGTACGTGCTTGGGGGTACCCCTGTGTAGCTGCTACAGCTGCAGCAGATGCAGCGGACACTGTAGATGCAGCTGATGCAACCGAAGATTGCGAGTATGACGGGAACTCCAGATTGACATTCAACATCTGTGCTGCATTATCCCGAGCCTCATATGCTAGTCCTCGGATTTCAAGTTCTGATGCTGTATGCATTAGAGATTGGAGATCTAATTCTTGCACATCTACAGAACCTTTGTACATGAATTCGACAAGGAGGTTGATCTCCGAAAACGGAATCCCCTTCAAGATCACCACAGGATGCTGACATGGGTTGTCTCTGTTTAAAAATGGAATGAAAACTTAAAAAATATATTTAAAGTTTTATTTTACAAATATTGTTATTATCATAAAAAATTATCATATATATTTATTTGCCAAGAATTTTTCTCTTATCATCAGATAAAATTAAATTTAACCCCGCTTGTACATTTTATGTAACATATTTGTCAATCATTGTGTCACATGTTTAATAAGTAGGTATTAAAAAAAATTATCTATGAAAAAATTGTGGTTGCAAAGATATGAATATAAATAAAAATAATATGTTCTTGGCTGAATACAGTTCAGAGAATTATAAATAGCTTCTTAGAAAAAATAATGATGTCATGGTGAACTAATGAAACAGATTTAAATTAGTGAAACAAATAAGGTGTAATTGAACACCTTGCAAGTATGAGAAGTGCCACCACTATTTTTATAAATGGAACTCACTTGAATATCTGTTCGAAATACGGACTGCATGCTGAGAGCACCAGTTTGTGCGCCTTGAGGGTCCCGTCGCGGCAGGAGAGCGTCACATCGGCTAGTGCTGACGACGAGTAGATGGTCGTGAACAGCTGGCTCAGGTTCTGCAGGTGGTTGTTCCACTTGAGGTGGAACGTCTTGTCGCTCACCAGCCCCTGCATCTGCACAGCCGCCAACACCGGTCAACGCACTAATCACACACTTCACCACCGATGAATAATCTACAGAAAACCGACTACACCAACCGCCACATAAAATTATAATTATTACAACTTATTTTTAGAACGATGCCCGTAAAAAACACTATACGTACGCGGTATGACAGTAATATAAGTATAGGTACGCGCCGCCGACACGGAATTTAGAACTATAAATTTATATTTATAAATTATTCCCACACTACATACTGAAATTCTCACAAAAATTAACCCTTCACGGTGTCCTTACCTCGAAATCTTGTTTCCGACTTCCAGATTTTTCACACATAACACCGAAACATTTCACAAAATTAAATAAAATAATGTTACACAGAAAGCAGTGTCGTAAAAAACAGAGTGGGGCACGCCGTGGCCCCCTCCTTGCCCCGTGCTTGCCGCGGCCCCCTCGCACACAATCAATATACGGAATATGAGAGCGCGGCGCGCCCCCTCGCCCCCCGCATGCTTTATTATACCGTAATTAATATACAACTTTATAAATTGTACTATTATAGCAAGCGCACATTCCAAGAAACGTACTCTTCAGTGTATGTGTTGTTAATAAATGACAGCATTTATTCAATAAATTGAATTAATTAATGATTCAGTTTTCATTTGTTTTTGTTACATTGGAAGAGCCGAATAAGGTTTTGATTTCATATTCAAAATTAACGATTTCTGTACAGAATTCATATTTTGTGAGTGTTTAAATAATACTAACACATTTATACTATTTCATATTCAATTTTGTGTAATTTTCAACCCAGTGCGGGCCCCAATATTATATTGTATGCAGTACGTACTTACATACAGTCAACTTTAAACATGTGTGAGTGTAATAAAAAGTACTCGATTTATTTTCTTTCACATTCATATACACAAAATGCCTCACTCACACATCAGTATTAAAGAGAATAGGAGGAGGGAATAGTCTTCTTTTTATCAGATTCCATAACTTAGTATGTATAGGTTGTGTAGTCATACTATTCGAGTAGATGTGCCTGTTATTTTGTAGGTAGGGGGTTCTGGTGTAGTGGTGTACAGATGTACTTTCTAGTTCCTATGTGTATATTTATTAAACATCGAAAAGGAGGAAGAGCGCATGAGCAGAGGTGCATGAATATTTTAAAATACGTATCTCTATACATCTATGTTGCCATACATACATAGACGCGCTATGCGTATATTTTAAAATATATTACAATTCGATTTTAAAATTTATTTCAATGCTAACCTAGATTGTTTCGAGGAAAACAATGAAGGACTATCTATGCAAGTTCAACTGTGTGTTATGGTAAAAGCCGCAAACCGGTTTTTCGTGTGTATTTACACAATGTTGCAATGCGATTATTATTTTCAAATTATTGAGAAATAAAAAAGGAGATTATCGCAAAGACACTAAAAAATAAAATAAAAGGTAAACCCAAATGATTAGAAGTGTTAATTAATTAATTAATTTAGTTTCTTTGACAGAAACGAAAGCAATAACGATTTAAAAAAATATTGTTATAACGTTATTGCGGTCCAGTTTATAATGCTACGGTATTGGTATTGCCATTTTAAGATTTAAATTATTTCATTCTTTCATTCATTTTCCTTCATTCATTATATTGACTTTTCTTAGTCATTCAAAGCATTCATTTCATGCAATAACATGACACTTGCCTCATTGAGTGGTTGACGTCTGACAGTTCGTCGGTGTTTTTTGCGAGATGAGGTTGTGTCGCTAGTTATTTCACACTAATAATTGTTTTACAACGGTGAAAGAACTCGTATTATCACTCCTGAATTACATTTCCACGAAACAAATTACACACAGAAAAGAAATTTATTATCGCACGTAACTGTTTCGCAGACGACCAAAGTAACCAAAATGGATAAACCCTCAACTTTGACGGTATCTAGCCCGAATGTACAGTATACTGATGATTTTATTCTCTCCAACTATGAGTATGAAGAAACTTTGGTAACTAAAAACGGGACCGACTTACTGGTAAGTAATAGTTTTGTCCGCCACTCAAATAACCTTAAAAGTCACGGTGTTTTTGTTTTGCCGGTATCGATCTGGTCGTTTCCAAGAACTAAATTGTATGCACATGAAAGAGCCGACAGGATAATCAGTTCTTCAGCTGTTATATGATTAATTAAATTTTTTCGACTTTAAGAGGTAGTTTTAATTAAATTTATTATACGGAATTGCTTAAGCATACTTGTATGCATGTTAATATAATTTGTTATGCTTGTATTGAAAATTTCGAAAACTGATAAGAATCTTCTACACTTATATTCTCTTAACCTAGAACTTCCACATTGTGTTTGTAGATTAGATGAACTGTACGTTTACAGATCTTTGCAATTTAAAGCTCCGAGTGGCACTGCAACTGTTAGGGGCAGACGTGTCGCTTACCACCTGGCGCACGACTTGTTTGTCTCGTCAGTTGGTATTATAAAAAAAAATTATAGAGTAATGATTTGTGATGCAAAGTTATGCATGCGACCGATTTTTGTTCAATTAGGTGCAATATAAGCACAAGTGCACACTGCCTTTTTTGTCGATCATCGATTCTGTCCGACAGTTGTCATATCTTTGGTGCCCGCCATGTGCGCTACGTATATCACGCAAGACGCGTCTAAACATACTTTGCAATCGCTTCATTCGCCGTAACACGCTCGTCTCCATAGACGAGTTTTAACATGTCGAGCTTTAACATGTCGACCTTAACATGACATTCGATTCATATTAATTGTATGAAAATAGTATATTTATTCGCTTATTGCCGGTTGCTTGTATCCGACACAAGACACACGATTGCGCAGCGCCGTAGAGGTGTGTTTACTACTGAAAGTCCTATAAAGGATAATATGCACATAGGACACCCAACATTGTTAATAAAAAAAACAGTACAGAGTACTAAAAAAAACCCACCTCAAAAGTCAAACTTAGTTGCCACCCTTAGAGGTGGAATATTAATAATTTCTTCAAATTTAAATGGGACCACATCCGAAGTACCCTCTTTCCAACAAAAAAAGAATCATCAAAATCATCACAAATGCCGCCAGAGTTCGCGTAACATACATGCAAAAAAAGAACCTATAGTCGATTAATACAAAGTTCGAACACTCAGAAAAAAATCCTTCGATCCGGCCGGATTAGAACCGACGTCTTCTAGCATACCGAGTCAGACGCTATACCAACTAAGCCACGGAACGAACCAGCGGACCTCACGAATTTTTCTATATGCTTGTCTTTGTATTTGGTATTTCACGATTCTTTACCCGAAACTTTGTATTAATAATTATAACAAA
This sequence comes from Hyposmocoma kahamanoa, assembly GCF_003589595.1. NCBI lineage: Eukaryota > Metazoa > Arthropoda > Insecta > Lepidoptera > Cosmopterigidae > Hyposmocoma > Hyposmocoma kahamanoa. The sequence goes on from NW_020653853.1 coordinate 4,096,989, forward strand.
CTAGTGGAGTAATTTCACATAAATTGAATATCAATTCAATAAAAATTTAAAAAACATATTATTCGAATTGAGAACCTCCTCCTTTTTTGAAGTCGGTTAAAAATCGCTTTCAGTTTCAAAATCAGGGTCACTCCGCTCTAATGTTCTCGCCCCTGTATAGTTCAGTTTTTCCCTTTACGACGTAGATTACGTGATATATTACGACAATAAGTAAACGTTATATATGCTCTCTTTCTTACACCAGGCAAAACCGTACCGTACATCGTTACGCATCCGAACTCAACGGAGAGTAGGCAGAGTGGGGGTGATGCTGGTGGGGTGGGGTGGAAACAACGGGTCCACTTTCACAGCAGCTGTTCTTGCCAACAGACACCAGCTCTCGTGGAATACTAAAAACGGACAGCAAGATTCTAACTGGTAAGAGTTTACCAAAATTAATAAATGCACGACGAGGTGATGGGTGATAGAGATGAATGCAAGATGAAGGTCCGACTCGAAATAAATAAAGACAGGAGGATGACGATGGTTTTTAGTAGCAGTAGTGCCCCTTGTGAAAGAGTTCCTCCAGGGTAGTATTGCCACCTTACCTATTTCTGCCGCCAAGTAGTAATGTCAGCATTACTGTGTTCCGGATTTGAAGGGTAGGGGTGCTGGTGAAATTACACATGGGACTTGTTAACTGTGTGTTGTGTTTAACTGCCTCTGTGGCCGAACGGTTACCATGCCAAACTGCCACGCAGAGGTCCCAGGTTCGATTCCCGGGTCGGGAGAAATATTTGTATGGCCTACATTTATTTCTCTCGTGAGTTTGGGTGTAATTTGTGGTTGTCTATGTGTGTGTCCATGGCACCCGCGACACAGGGTTTCCCTAGTGCGGGGCCATGTTGAGTGTGTGCGTTATTGAGTGTGTGCATTGAGTAAATGCGTTAACTTATGTTTAATGGTGACGGGCGCAGTGGCAATGCCCCTCAGATCTTTGCGATTTAAAGCTCTGAGTGGCACTGTAACTGTTATGGACAGGCGTGTAGCTTACCATCAGGCGCACGACTTGTTTGTCCCGACATTTGATATTATAAAAAAAAATAGGTTTCGCGAATCGACATCTCGAACTTAATATACTCAGTTCTCGGTACGATTCCGCAAATGGTTTTGACATACTTTAATTTTTATCTCGTTTAAATTATCATAATTTACGAACATAATATGCTTGGACCATTATTATTATTATTTTTTGTATTAATAATTTATTTTCTTCAAGCATTAATTTCCAATTTTGACCATAAATTAATTAACAGAATCATAAAAAAAGTGTATCACACTATTCTTCTCAATGTTAATTATTGTGATCTAAATTTTTATATTGGTTTTGATAAATTTAATATAATTGTAGTAATTAATGACAGCTTGTATACGAAATTAATAATTAGATAGTTATTATCGTTGTAGTGCCCTTACAGGGTTCATGTGCTAGAATACTATTATGTAACACCTCTGTTAATCCACATGACACAATGAATAAATGAATTATGAATATGAATTAGGAAATCACGGAACTGGATCCGAGCGAAGTCTCAAGTTAACTTCGGGCTGTACAATATTTTCTTTTTTTTTTTTTGGTATGAGTACAAATAATATGGTTATAAATTGCAAACAGTTTCTGAAGTTTCTGTCGACGTGTTTGTAAATCGAAACTGATGTGATCAGGTACGGCTCCATCACACAAGCGTCGATGGTGCGGCTTGGTTTCGACGAACGTGGCAACGAAGTACACGTGCCGATGTCACAGTTGCTGCCTATGGTGCATCCAGATGACTTGGGTAAGTTTGTAATATTAAGTTTTATTGTATGTCACGATGTTTTGTTACAATGTTATTAAATTATTTTTTTTCTGAAAAAGTTTTTCTTAGTTTTCGACCTTTGTATTAATAATTATAACTAACTAATTGGGTGAGTTTAATAATTCAAATGACTAAAGATAACGTTGTTCGTTCACTTGCGACGTTGCAACGAACCCTATAAAATTTACGGGATTGTATGACGCGTGACGGTACCATCATGTGACGGTGTCCTTACACTGTCATCTCACCTTTTTGTATCGCCTCTCTCCGCTTGTATCCTATCATTTTTTCTTTTACTTGTATTTAAATTTGAATTGTTCCATCTTCCTTCGCTTTCTCATTTTGTTTCGTACCATGGTCACTCCCTGCTCGACCGCCACAACAGTCGGAGCTGTTTCAAATTCCATCGCGTATAATCGCTCATTATGGCCGATGCAAGATTTACATTGATTGTATTATGATTAAACTTGAAAAGAATAAAAAATTGGACAAATTGATTTAGTAGTTCTGTCCGCTATCGCGGTCAAGCAGAGAGTGACCGTGGTACGAAGCAAAAATGAGAAAGTGAAGGAAGATGGAACAATTCACATTTGAAATTTAAATACAAGCAAAAGAAAAAATGATACGATACAAAAAGGGGAGATGACGGTGTAAGGAGGTCACACCGTCACAATCAAACGAATTACTCACGTACTATCCCTACGCTGCTCTAAGAGTCGTATTCTAGAACTCTACTCAATGCTCAAGTCAGGGTTTGAGTATGGTTTAAAGCACTCGAAATCATACTCAAGTCCCTGCCATTAGGGTCGTATTTCCAGTGCTTGTGTTTCCAGTGCAATCCTGACTTGAGCATTGAGTAGAGTTCTAGAATACGACCCTTAGACCTTGTAGTGGGTAAAAGTTATATTATAACGATACACAGCGACTATCATATAACTAAAATTGAAACGATGAAAACACTAATGTAATTATTGTATTTGCTATTGCAAATAATTACTTTAAATAAAAAACAAGCCAAAGTAAATTACTTAATAAATTAATTGCGCGGCTGTTTGTACAACTGCTCAAATAATTTTATTTCCTGATATCCGTTATGTTGAATGCACCACGCTGAAGGTGGTTTTCCACCGGCGAAGCGAGACGAGACGAAAATTGAAATCTTGCCTATTTCCACCAAAAATTGCCATTAACAGCTCGCGCTGTGGTTGTGGATAGTGAAGATTCAGTGTTGTTCTATTCATTTAGCTATAAACACGCGGCTGAAGTAAAATAGCCCGTAAATGTTTATTAAATATCTTAATGGAAGAAGAATCAGATGAAGCCATCTTTTTTTATCTCAAATTATACGCACCCCCACAATCTCGCGATTGATATTAATAGCAATCGCGAGCTCGCGTGAGAAATCGTGATTCCGTTGCAGAGTGTAATATTCTTGTAGGCAAGAATACGGTTCAATATTACATCAACAAATATTTCAATTCTCGATTCGTCCATCCTCGTTAATCCAGACCATTTCTACCGACTTCACGCTGGGAATTGAAATTTTGCCTGACAGTTAGATTCACGCGGTCGCTGCACAGCGGCAAAGCGGTCTCCGCGTGGCGACCGCGCGGGGTAAGCGCGATTAAATTCGTGTCTAATAAATGCGCCTTTATAGTGGTTACTTGCTCAATATTATCCTTAGCATTAGGTCTTGTGATATTGATTAATATACTTGTATTATTGAGATTTTTTGTGAAATTTTTCTTTATCTTCGATGCTTGTATTAAAAATCAAATAATATACTTACTAAATAAAAATTATTCGATCAAAAAAGTAACATTTGTGTTTTCAGTTTTTAACCGAGTTTAAAAAAATGAGGAGGTTCTGAAGTCCCATTTAATATTTGAAGAAAATATTACAATTCTAAGGGCAGCAAATCAGGGGATGAATCTGGTTTATTTTAATTTCTCCACACCCACTTTCCGCTAACCGATTTCAACTATAAAACTTGCCATATAGATATTTTTTTTAATAAAAAGTTATAATTATTTATACAAGAGAACTGCTAACTGGATTAAGAATTTATAGTCTTGCTTTTTTACGCAATGATGCTTACATTACTGTTTGGCGGCAGAATAGGTTTGGTGGCAGTTCCCTAGACGAACTCTTTCACAAGGAGTTTTACTGCTACTGTTAAGTAGAAGAAATATTTCATAGGCAAGCCGTTGAGAATCGCGTCATATGGACCCATTGCCAGTACCACATAGACAATGAAATAGTATAAGTAACTGGACGAAGCCTTGGGACATACTGGCAAAAAAGATGGATAAGATTCTAGTATATTTCTTCTCTGTCAAGTGTAAAATAATTTACAGCTCGAGTTGAAAATCAGTTTTAAAGTAATGTTAAAAAAAATCTACATGCGATACAACAAAATTGACATTTGTTTATTTATTTATTTATTTATTAGGCACACCAACAGTTACTACAATAATTCAAGAGTAAGTAATACATTTCACAAACTAATCTAATTGCGTAACCATTTATAGGCGAGCACCTCAAGCAAAAATAAACATGTGTGTATAAATTAAAAGGAAAAAGAAGAGGAAACAAAAAATAACAATAACAGTTTTAACAATTTTAAGACCAAGAAACTAACTTAAAAAGATATATATATTTTTAAGCAGAATACAAAACGCAACAAATACTTAACCATATTATCTGGTCGAACCAAGAAAAGTAAGAATTTTGTTTCTAAAACCTAGCCGCGAGTCAAGAAATATATCGGCGTGTTTGGAGCAGTCATTATATAGATTAGACATGCGAGCTACAGGGGAGTTACAACCCAGTACCGTTCTACGACGAGGCGGGTGAAAAAGCCTTACATGAGATCTCGGAAGTCTGGCAGGAATCTTAAAATTTAAATTACCAAGCAATTGTGGACAGTCAACCTTATAGCGAACAATCTTATATAGGAAAACCATATCTAAAAGTTCTCTGCGCTTCGAGAGAGACGTTATTTTGAAATGCGCAAGTCTCCTGTTGTACGATTTAAATTTTTTTGCAAGACCCACAGAGAATGACAAGTGCCATAAAAAGCGCTTTTGCACCCGTTATAAATGTAAAGAGTTAACAGCATAGTGGGGTCGCCAAACCACGCTTCCATATTCTAGTATACTTCTAACTAAGCCGTTGTAAATAAGTATTTTCGCTCGAACACTGCGAAAGATTTTACTATTTCTTAATACGAAGCCGAGCATCCTGGACGCTATATAATAGTAGTAAAAATAACAAATGGGATTTTTAACTCTAAAGACTTATTGATTCAATTAACTTCTTATAAACGCGGAATCTGTTATGCGTGCTGCATGCCTCGCAACGCGCTGCGGCTCCATAAACGAGGCTTATTATTTGGGCTATTACATTGTTACAAAATTTATAAGAACTAATTTATTATGTATAGTCAACATGAGTATTGATATTAAATGTCATGTGTGACCAAGAGTAAGAGCAAAGTGGTTGGGTAATAGCTTAGTAATATGGTATTTGACGTTATAAAGTACAAATTATGAAAAGCTGAAATGAACCTAAAAAATGTTTATCGTTAACTCAACTAACATCCGAAATATGGATGGGTAAAGTCAGTAGTGATGCTTTGTCTATTTTTAGCCAAGCAATCAATAATGTGCAGCTTGTATGCCGTTATTACGACTGTGACGTCACAAACAAATATAGCTGTTTCTTTTGAGCCCCTGTCAGAGTGCTTTTAAGCATTTTGTTCTTCAACGAATATAATATAATGTTTATAATTTATTATTTTGAAACTAGTCAAATATCGTACTATCAAAAAAAAAATCAAAATCGAAATAATCTTTATTTCATAGGTAAGGATTATTACACTTGAAATCGTCACATTGGTTAAACTCTACCGCTCATTCGTAAGGCAGATTCCCCTGAGAAGAACGAGCAAGAAACTCTAGGGGTTGCTCTTTGTAAATAACATTTGTACGCGTTCAACATTTACAGTATACTTTTTGTTTTGCTTTCAAAGATCAGAGATCGAGACTACCTCCATGAGCTAAACGGGTTACTACCATGGATTTTTGTCATCTAAGTAATCAGAAATTGTATACTAATATAGACTATTGTATACTTTACCCTATTGTCTACTTAGTATTTGGGAGACATCGCAACAATGCTAACTAACATCGCAACAAAAGGCTACCTTTGGATGTGGTATTTATACATATACATTGTATATAATATTACAGACATTCGGTATGAAATATTGAAGTATGTCACTGTTGAAAGGTTTGTTTTTACCAGTTTTCAGCCAACTCGAGCTTATTATGATATAAAGAACAAATTAGACTACAAATCGACATGTATTTTAACATTTATTGCTTATTCGAAAAGGAGACTGGAAAAATAATGCTAATAATTTTACTTATGGCGGGTCGCCTTTACAAACGTGGCGTCCTAACTGCTATTTTGCAGTTGTGAGTGCAGTGATAGTGTAAAGATATGTAATCAACTTTTGTTCTAACAGAAATTGACGGGTGGGACATAAGCCCTCTCAACCTGGCAGAATCCATGGTGCGAGCAAAGGTGATAGACTTCGATCTCCAGCAGAAGCTCCGGAAGGAAATGGCCACCATGAAGCCCAGACCCGCTATTTACGATCCAGATTTCATTGCTGCAAATCAGGTAAGCTTATGTTTTGGTAGATCTTTTTCGAATAATACATATAACCTGGTGGTAAGCGACACGCCTACCCGTGGAAATGGCAGTGCCACTCAGAGTTTTCATTGCAAGTCTCAAGTGCCTGCAGTTTCGCCAACACCCTTACTTATGGTGGCAGTGCTTACCTAGACGAATTCTTTCACAGGGAGCTCTACTGCTATTAATCTAATAATTATTATAATCGTCGAAAAATCTACATTCGATAAACGATGTTGGTTTTGGACCCAGAAATGTCTTCTTGAACTTTAAGAATCTGTACTACCTCAAACGGTTTGTGTTTAATAACATTATAGTGAAACTGTTGAATTAATCATTTTGGAAAAAAATATATTGTAAAATTGAAGATCTACACTCATTACTATACGGTGCGAAAACACGACTCCTAAAAATAATCACGATAGAAATACCTAAATAATAATAGCACAACTTACCTCGAAATTTTACAAGAAATCTGCTGTATTCAATATGTACTTTGCAAATGTCGATGAAAGTTTAAAACCATCTTCTCGGTGAAATTACGGTATTTTTTAATTTCAATAGCTTCACGTACGATTCTACTATAGTGATGACGTTCTGTAGAAAAGATCTTGGGATTATGAAGCTCAATCCAGTGGTTTCATGTCACGGGATCCAGTTATCAGCAAGTGTAAACGACATCAAGTATCGCCCGACAAGTCGCCGGATGTCGTGAGTGTTTTGTTTGTCGGTGTAGTGAGAACCCTAGTGCACAAATAAATAATGAAGATCAAGTGCGGGTAGTTAGAAAACTCGCACGGCTAGAAGATGCTGACACCCGCCCCTTCAGTCCCTTCGAGACCATGGACGTTGCAATATGTCTGAAACGTCGAGGTAAATAAAATAAAATATGTTTTATACGTGATTATGTACGATATATATTTTTCAAACGGGTTTAATTTTGTTTGTAGAAAAATAAATTCTCAAATTAAGCTAATATCCCTGTTGCTCGACCCAAGCAAAATTAACCGAATTAGTACGGAAAAATTTGAATTCGAGATGAGGTTCGACTTTTAGCGTCACAACGTCAAAACGTTATAATTCACGTTGTCTTGTAAGTAAACGGAATTAGTTTTATTAAATTCGGAAATGTGGCGCTTGTTTCAAATTACTTCGCATTTTTCTTCATATCGTGTCGATGGCATACACATATCATGCTTGACATGGTGGTTTGCCAATCGGCGTAAGGTGCTCGTCGTTGGTTGGTCAGGATATCGGCATACGCCGGACATACAAGAAAGGAATAACTAGGTCGTGCGGGGAGACTCCTTTCGTTCACCCCGTTCTGTGTACCGTCTAGACTCTCGGGTTTCTCTCAGAGACAAGTTTAAGGAGACTGATATCATGACTGTGGCATCACAGTACATTTACTCAAATATTTTATATGGCCGTAAAAATATACATAATTTCAATAAGAAAGAAGATATCCGTAATATTAACCTTAGAGTTAAGTCGAAACTCATAGTACCACGATTTCGTTTAATCAAGGTAAACAACTCTTTAAAAACTACATTAAAAATATTTTGATTGAAAAGTCATATTACAAAATTGAAGACTACGTGTTAGACGACACGGCTCCAGAATCCACACAAATTTAATTCAAAGTGTATTCCATAGCATTTAAGTTTATTTGAAAAGAGCAATCCCTAAAGTTTCTTCCTCGTTCTTCTCAGGGAAGTCAGCGTAGTGAACAAGCAGTAGCTTAAATGTGACGTTTTCAAGTGTAAATTTATTTTACTTATGGAATAAATGGTTCTTTGACTTTGACCGTGTAATTTACTTCACATACAAAAATTGCTGTTGCAAATTGTACTTAAAGATATTGCTTTTACTGTTACACTCAGAGTCGTATTCCAGAACTCTACTCAATGTTCAAGTCAGGATTTGAGCAGACTTGAGTATTATTTCAAGCACTGGAAATACGAACCTAATGGCAAGGACTTGAGTATGATTTTCAGTGCTCACTGCAATACTCAAGTCCTGAGTTGAGTATTGAGTAGAGTTCTGGAATACGACCCTTAGTGTCAGAGAGCGTGGTAAGTACACGAGTGTTTACCAAATAAATTTACATACTGTGGAAACCATTACCAAATTATATTAAAGTCTTCTTCTTCTTCTTATTCTTTATTTATTAGTGGCTTGTTCTGTGCCTTTCATAATTCCGCCAATGTATTACAAGTCTTGCATGTTTGTCTTTTTTGAAGACGGAGTAAAATGACAGTTCATCGCGCAAAAGTGTTGCCGGTTTGCGAGCAACTAGTGATTGCAGTCGATAAATATTCTAACGACTATCGACTGAATATTGGTCATGCTTATGGAATAAATAGCCGAATCATCTTCGACCCATTATTCATACAATTACTGAGCACAAGTTCATTTGAATTGTCAATTTTTGTATTTATTTTCATACGCTGTATTTAGAACTACGTTTGTGAAAAATACAAAGAGGAGACACGTTTTAAAGTTTTTCATTTTAATTCAATATAGATAATCAAATTCGGCTATTCTTGTTAAAATTTGAATAATATTAATCTTGATACTAGTAGGTCAACTGTTAAAATAAGAATAAAGAATGCAATAACGCAATTAGTAATCATTAGAACATCGTATCATTCACAATTCAGTAATTTTTGGCAAAATTTTATCTTCTTTCACAATCTGTCGATAAAACTATCGACAATAACTACATAACTATTTAAAATGATGTGTAAACTAGCAATCCTTCAAATGTCATTTTACTCCGTCTTCAAAAAAGACACTATAAGAATTCTTATATATATTATATATATCTCTTAAAGAAAATAAGTGTAATAAAGATTTTGTTTAAGGTTATAATATAACTTGTTTCGGTCTGACCCTATGCACACTGATTGCATTAAAAGGCACAGTGAATGCAGAATTCGATTGGCGTCTGTTTTATTTTTTAGTGGTCAGTAATCTATTACTAGAATCTATTCTAACAATTTTACGCCCAGTAACATTGAACGATAAGAACGAATATGTAACAACAATATAGCATTAACATTGCAATTTCTTTTTCCGCGAGTGTGCCAATTCAGCGTTTACAATATTTACAATTTACTTAGCAACAGAATGCTTTTATTAATGACCTTGGCGTTCTTCTATGGAGTACTCCTACATAGATGCTATATATATATAGATGTATGTACAAGTTTCGGCGAAAAATATATATTTCAACGGTACGCTACGAATGCGGCAATGAATGAAAGAATAATAATAGTGTACAATAACAGTGACTATCCTGGATCGCAAACTAGGGAATATACTATAATTATCAGATGAACGAAATCACAGGTCAGGGGGTCTATTCTCGTTCTGCGTCCAAAATTAAAAGACGCGTTATGCGAATGAAACTTCATACTTGACATTGTTATTTTATTTGGTCGAGCATATATTTAACTGCCTCAGTGGCCGAACGATTATCATTCCGGACTGCTACGCTGAAGTCCCGGGTTCGATTCCCGGGCCGGGAGAAATATTTGTATGGCCTACATTGATTTCTCTTGTGAGTTTGAGTGTAATTTGTGGTTGTTTATGTCTGTGTGCGACGCAGGGTTTTCCCTAGTGCGGGGCTATGTTGCATGTGTGCGTTATTATTATTATTGGAGAATAAAATTCTTAGACAAGTTTGTGTTATGTTATTATAAGGACTCTTCCCCGCTTGTAATTAGGAACTTTTCGCAATAAACTAACTTCAAATATCACGTGATAGAATCAGGGGCCTAATTGTCTAACCAAGGAGATTGTTGAAAGAGTTCCTTGCACTCGACTAGGTTGCTGGCATATGTGTATTCGCAGACAGTTGGTCGCAACCTGTAGCTGCTATAACACGTTTTGGTCTTTTATTATGGAACTAGTTAGCTTTATATTATGTGTACATTATACATTATGCTGAATATCATTATCCAAAGTAATAAATGCGAAAGTAACTCTTGTCTGTTTCGTTTTCACGCCGAAACCGGTCAACCAAATTCGATGAATTTAGGTGTAGAGATAGGTGGGACTTAGGAGAAGGACATAGGCTACTTTGTGACGATGCGACCTCTTTCATAGTCATCCTACCCTTTATTACCCTTATCTCTGGTACCTGGCCACTTACTTTTGAAATTTTGAATCGTTCTTTAATTCTTTTTCTTCGTCATTCTTACTTTGCTTCGTTCCGTAGTCACTCCCGTCAATATTCTCGAGGAGACAAGACGTGTCCTTCAATCATGTAAACCTAACTGCTTATAAAGCAGCAATATATTTCATATGTGATTTCACTTACGTTTATGTCAATTTGTAGGGAGTGTTTTTATATTACTGAACCTGTTTTTATACCATTGTTTTGTTAAAGCCTATTTCTTTCTTCACTTTTTCCCTACTTTGTTATTTATTCCTTCTACAATAAACTCATGTGGACTGAGCGTTTTTATCATTATTACGCAAGACCCGCGTGACAACTTTTTGTCACATAATAAATTTCATATTGGAGCATTGACTTACAAATAAATGGACGACGGGTCTAATACAAAAACCACGAAAAAAATGTCTCAAGTCAACCTATTTAAACGTAGTGACATGTAAAAGAATATGAAAAAGCTTTTAAATTGTAATGTCATCCCAGTACTGTCTAATTTTGCTTGCTTCGCTGTCAGTCAAACAAACGAAGACTAAAGCGTGAATGACGCTCTGTATACGATTTTAACGCCCTATAAGTTCGGACACTTTTTAGCGCGGACCCGACGTCCATATAATTGTAAGTCAATGTATTGGAGTGATAATAATAATAAGACTGAAAATTATTATAGTACTGTAGGCTACTCGATGTACTTATATCTACGTAGCTGAAGGGCACCTGCTAGTTATTAAATATTATTATTTTGAGTATACATTCTGACGACCTCGGTGTCCCAACGGTTTGCACGGTGGACGCTGGTGCGGAGCTCCCGGGTTCGATTCGCGGTAGTACCAATTTGGGAAACGAACTTTTCTAAATTAGTTCCAGTCCGGCAATTCCCCACAGTGGACTCTGGTACTCATAGTGAATAGTATACTCATAGAGAATTATCTAGTTTGAGACCAGGCATGCTGTGTGGTTGTCTGTAACATTTTATTTATTATTTATTTTACACTCTCGCCTCACCAATGGCCTAAAAGACAAATTTTGAATTTTTAAATGGGAGAGGCGGTATTCCCCGTCATTGGCACAGTCGCCCGGGGTCAGGGACTCAGGTTCTATTATTATCATTGTAGATTGTTGCCTCTGACGTGGCTTAAAAGATAAATTTTGTATTTTGAAATGGGAGAGGCAGATTTCCTCAGTAGACTATAGTTATTTTTATATTTAATATAGCAACATTGTCATATTGAATATTTTGCTGGGTTAGTTAAATTTCTAGTAGCAGTAGAAGTTCTGAGTTCGTCCAGGGAAGTACCTATTTCTACCGCCAAGCAATATTGTCAGCATTACTGTGTTCCGGTTTTGAAGGGTGCTGGTGCAATTACAGATACATGAGAGTTGTCAACATTGTCTCAGGATGACGGGCGCAGTGGCAGCGCCCACAGATCTTTGCAATTTAAAGCTCTGAGTGGCACTGCAACTGTTATGGACTGTTAGGCGTATTGCTTACCTTCAGTCGCACGACTTGTTCACCCCGTCATTTGATAATATATAAAAAAACTGCGTACTCTTATAAATAAATAAACTCAAAGATCGTTTAACGATCTCGGTGTCGGTTAACACTGTGTGCGCCAGATGAGCGCTAGTTTTATCAGGAGAGCAATGTACACAGACAAATTTCTATGAAACTTTTGTGGTGTAATTAGGGCTAGTGTTTACGACTCGATATAGTGATTATATTTTCAATAATAATATTATCAATATGCCCCAGATTTGCTTGTTTTTCTTAATAAAACCAAAAAACTTTACAATCGTTTTATTGTAAGTCAAACTCAGACAATCATTTCATTCCATAGGTAAATTTTTTACACTTGAACACGTCATTTTTTAAGCTACTGCTCGTTCACTACGCTGACCTTTCTGAGAAGAACGAGCAAGAAACTCTAGGGATTGCTCTTTTCAAATAAACTTAAATGTATTCTATAACATTTTGAATCGTATTTGCGTGGAATCTAGACTCATGTTGTCTTTGCATACATCTTTATCTAACACGTAGTCTACAATTTTATAATATGACTTTTCAATTAAAATACTTTTAATGCAAGTTTTAAACTTAGGAAATGGTAATCTTAATATATGCTCCGGAATCTTATTGTACAAACGTATGCAGTTCCCCATAAAAACAATCGTTCACCCCAGTTGAACGAAATCGTGGTACCATGACTTTGACTTTATTCTAAGGTTAATATTATGGATATTTTCTTTTTTAACGATATTATATATATTTCTGAGGTACATATCGTCTGTTTGAAGGTAAAACTACATAGTGACATTTTCCACAAAAAGTCCTTAATTTATACCTATGGTAAGAAAATCACTATCTTTCTGCACGTGAAGCTCAATAATAAAAAAACCATAAACTTAATAAGAATTTTATTTGCAGAAAGATGGCGAATTTCATCCAAATGGTACATAATTTGGAATTTTTTTGCGGAAAATGTCATTAATGTGGATTTACCTTTAAGCAGACGATATTCTATTTTTTTAAAGGTATATATTCTATCAACATTTATTCATCTATGAGCACTTTTAATAAATGATATGCGGGGGCGACGAATGGCTCATGTCCTCCCAAATCGAAGTATCATCACGGAAACGACAATGAGCACAGGTTCTTAAATTAAGGATTCGATATTAGGTACTTGTTTTAATCACCTGTAAATCGACTCTCCGGCAACTTTGATACCTAATGAGATAGTATTTATATTATGTATTAATAATAATAGTAACCTTTATTTTTAAGGTGTATATCAATTTTGTCGATTTAGTCCATTTTGACTCATCATTCTTTGATGGAAAAAAATCATTAACGTGATTGAATATTTTGCGTTGTGCATTGTGATATAGTTCGTTCTTTTCTTATCTTTTTTTAAAATTTGTTTTATAATACCAAGTCTCGGGACGAACAAGTTGTGCGCCTGGTGATAAGCGACACGTCAATCTATAACAGTTGTGGTGCCTCTCAGAGCTGTAAATCGCAAAGATCTTAGGGGCACTCCCACTGCGCCCTACACCCTGAGACATAAGTTGACAAGTCCCTTGTGCCTGTAATTTCTCTTACCCTTCCAAAATGGAACGCAGTAATGATAACATTACTGCTTGGCGGCAGAAATAAGTAAAGTGACAGTACTTCCATGAACGAACTTTTTCACAAGGAAGTCAAATCAAACTTGTGGGTGTTGTTAGGATATTTTCATGGTACATATGACTTTATCGCATAATAGCTGACGCTATTGACGTCATTAACGCGGTGTCCAAGAAGCACAACTTGTACGCAAAAGTCACACTCCGTACCACGTGGTTACAACTTGTATAATAAGCATTTATTTTAATTATGTCAACACAACATTTTATTGCTTATTGCTATACGTTTACCGTTGAAATTATACCTTTATAGGTACTGTGAATCGGAGCTAGAGTAGTAAAAATTTTGTTAATGTTTTGTAAAATGCTGTTATGAACAGTTTTATTGTGTAATTTGTTGTAGAAATAATAGTGGATCCTTAATCTAGGACAATGGCATCGTTTATATGAAGGCGATCAGAATGCTCCAGATGCTGATTCAGTATCTCCGCTTTCAAGCCTCTTGTGTTGTTTTTGTAGTAGTCTAGAACGTGTGCGAATGCCTTCGTTTCGCTTTCGCTTTGTTCTGAAGCACAGTTATGATGACTAAGATGACTTCATGATGTTGTTCACCTTCAGAAGCACTATCAATAACTTCTACTTCTTCGTCTTTCAGTTGCTGTGCAATCTCTAAATCAGTCAATGTACGTGGCATTTTACAGCTACCTTAAGACAAATATATAAAAAAGCACCACCTCACAGCATGATCTTTTATGCCAATTTATTCGTTTTATAAATTGACACTCACTGCAACGTATTGTTTGTCTACCTATTTTGTTTAAATAATAATAATAATAACGCACACACTCAACATAGCCCCGCACTAGGGAAACCCTGTGTCGCGGGTGCCATGGACACACACATAGACAACCACAAATTACACCCAAACTCACGAGAGAAATAAATGTAGGTCATACAAATATTTCGCCCGGCCCGGGAATCGAACCTGGGACCTCTGCGTGGCAGTCCGGTATGGTAATCGTTCGGCCACGGAAGCAGTTAATGTTAGTAATAATGTTAATGTAGTAGTGTTAGTAAATGTAAATAATAAAAATTATATTTACTTATCTTACTGAATTTCGCCTACACAATCGGTCGCGTGAGGTGTTATACATCCCAAACACCGCTCTCCAAGTACAACTACACACAAGAAGCGCAGATTACTATAATGAATTGTCAACTACAATCGCGTTTACGAAGCTAGCCTGAAGATAGGCGCCCTAAGTTCGAATTTTAAAAAATTATGAGCCTAGAAACTTGCGATGGATTGTGAAACACCCCACGCGACCAATTAAGAGTTAAAGATGCCTATGAAAATAACATGTATGAGGACCAGCGTAAACCAGAGCAGTGCGGGGGAGAGCATTATGCCCGCCAGCGCACACTGTTGAGAAACGTCCCTTCCAATACTGCCAGCATCCACTAGCGTATCGCAACGTTCACTCGACGCATAACAGGGGGATTCCATTATACTCCGCGGTCGACCTTTGAGCATTGAAATGTATACCTTATATTAATTGTAATAGCATACGTTTTAGTAGCAGTAGAGCTCCTTGTGAAAAAGTTCGTCCAAGAAGTACTGTCACTTTACCTATTTCTGCCGGGTGTTGGTGAAGGTACAGGCACATGGGCATGGGCAAAAAAGCATACAGTCTGGCAAAGCTCACTCTGCTAAATGAGAGCACACACCTCTTTCGAGAAGTGTGGCTACAGAACAAGGGTCTTGAGCATTCAAAAGTCCTGATATCTCTGCTCAAAATCTCTGCAAAAGCTCTGTCATTGGAAAGGAATGGCATAAGAATGCTCACTAGAGCCTTAACAGGGCATTGTGGCTTAAACAAGCACATGTCAAATATTGGACAGAGAGAAAATAGAGAATGTAGACTCTGCCACACGAAGGATGAAACTTCTGTTCATCTACTCACCCAATGCTAATGGGCGTACGAAGTTCCGTACTGGGAAGGCACATGCCACAACAAGAGAACATTAAATCGGTCGGAGCCAGGAAAGTCCTTCAGTTTTTCAATGCTGTCGGCCTTGGCTCTGCACTGTAATTAGTGGTGATCACAATAGATCAGTCAATGGTCGCAGTGATGAGGGGATGCATAGTCCCTGAATGAAGCCACCTTAGTAATAATAATAATAATACAGGCACATGGAACTTGTCAACTTATGTCTCTGGGTGACGGGCACAGTGGCAGTGCCCCTAAGATTTTAAATTGCAACTATTGCAACCGCTACGGATCGGCATGTCGCATACTACCAGGTGCACGAACGACAATTTCGTCTCGTCACTTGGTATTATAAAAAAAAGTAAGTATGCATTGATAAATTTAATATACTCTGCCTTCCCGTCCGCCGGATTGCTCTGGCCCGTATTGAACGCTCGGCGTGTATTGTTTTGCGCATGCGCCTACTTCGTACTACTGTACTTGCATAGCTCTTGCACGAGCTTGTAACTCTACGTAAACAATTTCTCCACCTATACAAACAAAAGCCACCGATCAATCGTACGACACGTGTAAGATCGATAACAACAGTTAGTGCAAAATGCAACCTTATCTGCAACACGGTCCTTGTTTTATCCGTGTTTATAAACTTATAACAATCAGTGGAAAGAACCTCTATACCATTTAGGTGTCAAATTTGTAAACATTAACGCGATGGCATACACGGCCGACATGATCGTATTGCTTTGGTAACGAATGCATAGTGTTCAATATATTCTGACACAGTTATTTTTCCTATTGTTTCGTTGAATGTTTGACTACAATTTGGCACGTGTGACAGGGATAACGCAGCGTGGTCAGACCACCCACAAGGTGGATCGACGACCTGGTGAAGGTTGTGGGAATCCATTGGACGTGTGGTCTTTGGGGGAGGCCTGACATTTTTCGGTTGAAATGATGATGATGAACAGGATAACTGAAAACTGATCGTCATATGAAGTAGAAACGTCAAGCACGAATTGGAAGATTTCAAACCGTATTTATAGCCACTGGTGTTAAGTTAGGCCCATATTTGACAACCTTGATGATTTGTTGCACTGTGTACACTGCGGGAAGTTCTGCCACCAGAGGGGCAGTGGGTTAAAACCTAATCAACCCGCTGGGGTTTTAGCCAGCTTTATATAGTGCCGAGTTTTAACACTTTTCTGCCCAAAATCGTGTGCGGAAACGGCAACTACGTACTTTGGTATAATTCCGTACTTATTTCAAATTTTATATAAATAATAATAAATTTCTATAAAAAATAATAATAAGTTCGGGACAGTCGCAGGGCTGGTTTTCTACTGAAACAAGGGGAGACTACCCCCTTCTCCCTTACATGAAATTCGGGACAGGAGTAGTATTGAGGGCAGGGTAATATTATTTATATACGTAAAAAATCTTTTTTATGCGAAAAAGAAGCAGTCCTGTGGATTCTCACTACTAAAGATGCAATTACGATTCGATTTTTATGAAAATCGATTGAAATGTCTTTATGATTTAACGACTTTTTGTATCGATTTATTTCGCGCGAATCGATTCAATAGAAAGGCAAATCTAATAGTCTAGATCACAAAGCAAAAAATATTTTATAATAATAACATTAAATTTGAACAAAACTCGATTTACAACAAGTATTTAGTTAATAGTTTTTCGACCTCAATTTCGGGCATTAATGGGTTTTAACCCAATTTAAACAAAGGCATTAACAAAGCGCCAGGTGAAAACCCGGGCGTCTTCTTACCTATTTCTGCCGCCAAGCAGTAATATGAGCATCATTGTGTTCCGTTTTGGAGGGTGCTGGTGAAACTACAGGCGCATGGAGGTGGTCAACTTGTGTCTCTGGGTGACGGATGCAGTGGCAGAGCCCCTCAGATCT
>NW_020653853.1:4114749-4118462 GCF_003589595.1 Hyposmocoma kahamanoa
AGATGCCTTACTAGAACGGTTTCCATGCCATCATGCGAAACAGATGCGCTTCGGTTTAAAGCAGACTTCGCGCCAGCTTAAACGGGATCCAGAACGTTATTGTGGACAGGTGGGACAGTACCATGCTGGAGAGATGGGCCTGCATGCGCTTGTATCTCGCCTTTTAAAATAAAATGAACATTCTTCTCTTCATTTCTTTTGCTTCTGTTACGTAGTCTGTTTAAAAGAGAAGCAATTTTCTTCCGCAGTACGTCAGAGAAGGAGTCTGTACGCGCATATTTTATTGCTACTATTATATTCATAAGTGTGGTATGTGATGATAAAATGTCCTTCAATCCTTAGGCGGAACGCGCTACGAACCTTATCAAAGGCACTAAGCATGAGCAATACCTGCAACTACGAGCGGACATCAAGGGTTTCAGGGACAAGCGCAAACTTGACAAGATCATCGTGCTGTGGACGGCTAATACTGAACGGTGAGTGTATCTTCCAATCTTGGTAGTTTAGGTTACCTACATTCGAAGATCTCAGTGAAATGAACTTTTCTGAATTGGTTTTGGTTTCAGTGTTCAATCACGAATCACATTAAGTAGTCCCGACCATGGTTTCTTTATAAATGCCACGTCACTTTGACGGCTCAAATTTGGTGATGTCGCAGAGTCGTTTGAATCTGTTCAGTTTATTCAGTCATCTGACGTAATAATAATAATAATAATAATAATCGTTTATTGTCTGAACACATTAATAAATAATATAGATTATTCAAGTTCCATAGTAAACTAGCCAATTGCGAATTTATTCATTAGTTATCTCGCTTATTTACTTGCGACTTTTGCACTAAGCTCGGGCTTGTGTCGCAGAGACCATTTTGCATTTACTAATGGCACATGAATCTGGCACATGGTTCATACACTAAGGGAAGACATATGTATTGAGTTTTATTTTGTTTGCGTTTTTAGTTTGACCCAATATACTGGCAATAGTATAAAAATTAAAGTAAATGAAATGTAAATAACAATATCTCAACTTAAGGGTAAATTTTACAATTACTTGTGCATCTGCGTGCGTGCGTGCGTGCGTGCGTGCGTGCGTGCGTGCGTGCGTGCGTGCGTGCGTGCGTGCCTGCGTGCGTGCGTGCGTGATGCGTGCATGTGTGCGTGCGGGCGTGCATGCGTGCGTGCGTGCGCGTGAGCGTGAGCGTCTACGTCAGTGCGTGCGCGTGTGCGTGCGTGTGTGTTTGCTTGATGTGATTTTGAGTGTGTGCGAGAGCACGTGGGCATACATGTGCAAGTGTTTGACGTGGTCCTATGACATGGTGGTCGTTGGCATGATTGCCACATAAAAAAGGGAATTGAACATTTGTAAATTGCTTCTGGGTGTTTACTCCTGTCCTCCGTCCAACATCCCTCCGAAACAATTGCTATTTAATATGTAATATTGTAACAAATAAAAAACAATGTCAAGTATGAAGCTTCATTTGCATCACGCGTTTTTTAATTAAGTTGAGCATTACTTAAGTATTGAAGAACTAGAGACAGCGCGAGAAAATTGGAGAACGATAGTAGATTCTGTGTTGCCCGCTTCTAGCCGCGCACTGCTGGCCACCTTTTTCAAGTAAAGTCGTCCTTCCGTCCTGTTGCAGGGTCTCCTACACTACGTTTACCTTAACGTGGTCGCCAGTTTAGAACAAGTCTGGTCCCTCGGCCATCAGCCCTCCCGCAGACATGTCCGGCCCACTGCCACTTAAGTTTACTGATTTTGCGTACTATATCGGTCACTTTTAGTTCTATGACGAATGACTTTATTAGGGATTCGGCCCATAGTAGTGTTGAGTTAGTCATAAACGAGGCAACTCGTTTGTACCACTCGCTTGGTTGGTTTGTCACAACACCTCATGTCTTAAAAATGTCCCACCTCACACCTCACTCATGTCACATTGCTTCAAATTCAACAAATGCAATAATGATTGGTTCTGCACTGCCCGTTTTTTATCTGATTTTACATCACATGATCATACTACCATGGTACTATAAAATTTGCATTTATTTATACTATACCATCATAACTCTTAAGCTATCCAATTGATTGAAACCATCAAGTTATGAACATGTGCTAAATATTCTGTCTGTTAGTAATTGCCGTAGGTGCAAACATTCTTACCACTACCTCACCTTATTTGAAGTAGGACATTGTACTGCCTCTTTTTTTTTCATGTCCTACCCAACAATAGCCCATAGAATAAAATGCAATATAATAATTCCGGGATTTCAGAGGTATTATCCACTCTATGTGCATTACTTCCTTGAACTTTAGGTAAACATATTTTTCCTGTATACTGCTTTAAAAATAATAAAAAGTTTGAAAAACGTTACATATACGGGGTGGTTTGTAAAATGCTAACAACCTAGCAGGACTATATTACTAACATCATAAATAACAACTTTTGTTCCATGACTTTTTAAACGACTTAAAAAAAGGAGGGGTTCTCATTTCGACAGCATATTTTTTTGTATCTATGTTACGCGATTACACCGGCATTTGTGAATCGATTTTGATGATTCTTTTTTGTTTGAAAGAGGGTATCTCAGTATTGGTCCCATTTAAAATCGAAGAAAAAATTCCACCTCTAAGGGTGGCAAACTAGGGGATAGATCCGGTTTTGCGCACTTTCTGGTAACCGTTTTCAATAAAATTTGGCAAATAGATGTAATTCCAAAACCTTTTGGTTTTTTTTATAATTTATCACAAAATGTAATAATTTTTCCAAAAATTAGCTTTTAAGTTTTCGTTGTGCCATCTGACACTTTTTAGACCTGTGTTTGTTAATAAAGTCGTAAGTTCAAACGTGTAAGCGTACTTTGTGCAATAGTGTTTTCTTTTGTTACCCCACAGAGATATCACCGTCTAGAGCGATGTTTAAATGTTTTTATTTTTTTACAAATATAAATCTGATGAATCATTAAAATTCATGGAACAAAAGTTTATTAGTTTATGATGTTAGTGATATGGTCCTGCGAGGTTGTTAATTTTTTACAAATAACACTGTATATACAGGGAAGAAATTTGCAATGCCACTTGGAAGTAAAGTACGTTAAAAACTGGAGATAGACATTTTTATTTAAAGGAAACATTCCTTTATTTTAAAAAAGAAATAATACTGCATTCAAAGATTTTCCAAAATTGCTAGCCACACGCGGGAATCGAACCCGCTAAAATCTTTAAAAAAATGCACCCTGTACTTTTATTAAATCAATCGATAGGGTCAATTATGAGGATGAAATCTCTCTTACAAACCATGAAATCTGGAGTTATAAAAGTTACTCAAAATGAATTCGTTAAAAGATTAAATTTGTGTATCCAAGAAAATGGAGCTCATTTCGAGCAACTAATTAGTTACATTACCATTTTTTCGTTTATTAAAATACGTTAAGATTTCATGGGTTCAGATTAAACCGGGTTCGATTCCCGCGTGTTGCTAGAAATTTTCGAAAATCTGTGAATGCAGTTTTATTTCTTTAAAAAAATAAAAGTTTATTTCCTTTAAGTGAAAATTTCTATCTCCAGTATTTAGAGTACTTTCCCTCCAGATGGCATTACAAATTTCCACACGATATAGCATCAAGTAAACCATACTTCCAGTTATAAATTTGCATTCCAATTCAAATTCGTGAAAAAGATAGCATTACACACGTGAAAAAGATAGCATTACACAC
>NW_020653853.1:4118472-4183767 GCF_003589595.1 Hyposmocoma kahamanoa
CGTGAAAAAGATAGCATTACACACGTGAAAAAGATAGCATTACACACGTGAAAAAGATAGCATTACACATCGCGCCATGTGACGAAGCGCTACCGCCGCCGCAGCCAGCCGGTCTTATTTCCGCGTAGATACGACCTAAGCATTAAACAATATTACGTCAATGATTCTTGGGTATTTTGGCAAGTTATTATTTATTATTTGCATAGTTGAGCATGTTTTCCTTAGAAACTAGTTCAAAAACTTTGGCTACGTTAACAACACGATACACTTTAGAACTTGTTTTAAACTCCATTTATAAGTGACATGATAAATGTACGATTGTTATTAGTCAAATTAAATACGAGTTTTGTTATAATAAATGAATAAATGTTAAGTATACATATATTAAGAAGCTGTAGAGCTCCTTAGTCAAAGCAAAAAAATCATTTATGCCAAATAAAATTTTTACACTTGAAAACGTTATTTTTAAGCCACTGCTCGTTCACTGTGCCGAACCAATAAGATACTAGGGATTTTTCAAATAAACTGAGAGTCGTATTCTAGAACTCTATTCAATGCTCAAGTCAGGATTGCACTGGCAACACAAGCACTGGAAATACGACCCTAATGGCAGGGACTTGAGTATGATTTCAAGCACTGGAGATACGACCCTAATGGCAGGGACTTAAGTATGATTTCGAGTGCTTTAAACCATACTCAAATCCGTACTTGAGCATTGAATAGAGTTCTAGAATACGACTCTTAAATGCTATAGAATACATTTTGATTCATATTTGTGTGGAATCTAGACTCATGTTGTCTTTCCATACATGTTTATCTAACACGTAGTCTACAATTTTGTAATATGACTTTTCAATTAAAATACTTATGTGATTTGTTCTTCCAGGCAAGTACTGCCACCTTATCCATTTCTGTTGCCAAGCAGTATTGTATGCATTACAGCGTTGCGGTTTAGAAGGGTTTGTAAGGATGTGTGCGATTTTTAAGGATACTGGTAAAATTACTTGTCAACTTATGTCAGAGGGTAACAGCCAAATTAGTATTGCACCTCAGAGCCCTGATTTTAATTCAAATAGGAATCGATGCGATCGGGTAGCCCATCCGCAATATTATACTCCTCGAATCGGAAAAGACGCAGTTTCCGATCGGGAGAGACAATCAAAATCAAGCTGCTGATCTTTGTGATTCAAAGCTTTAAATGGCACTGCAACTGTTATGAATAGGTGTATCGCGTACCACCAGGCGTACGACTGGTCCCGTCATTTTGTATCAATTTCACTTTGTGCATTGATAATAACACGTGGGACCGAAAAGTGCCCTTCGTTGCCCTTTGTAGTTTGGATAAATATAATCTGTAGTCTGTGTTTTTTGAAGACAAAGTAAAATTTTTCATTGTGCAAATGTGTCGCGCGCTTGCGAGCTGCTAGTGATTGCAGTCGATAAATATTCTATCGACTATCGACTTATTATTGGTGACGCTTATGGAATAAATAGCCGAATTGGTTTCATTTGAATTGTTAGTAGCAGTAGCAGTAGCGGTCCTTGTGAAAGAGTTCGTCCAGGGTAATACTGCCGCCTTACCTATTTCTGCCACCAAGGAGTAATGTCAGCATTAATGTGTTCCGATTTTCAAGGGTAAGGGTGCTGGTGAAACAAGCACATGGGTCTTGTCACTTATGTCTCAGGGTGACGGGCGCGGTGGCAGTGCCCCTTCCATCTTTGCGATTTAAAGCTCTGAGTGGCATTGCAACTGTTATGGACAGGCGCGTAGCCTTCCATCAGGCGACGGGACGAACAAGTCGTCCCGTCACTTGAAATTATAAAAAAAAGTGTTATGCAATAAATAAACTTACGTTTAAAAAGTAAAAATTTACTAGTCACTACATCACTGAGAGTTCCTCTTTATTGTCACTGATAATGTCTAGCCTGCTATTATTCTTAGGTAAATATGGAGAAGTTTATTACGCTATCACTTCTAAGAACACTTGGCCACAACAATTGGCCAGGTGCGCGATAAAATAGTTACGTTACAATTGTGCACGCCGTCGATTGTCGTAACTATTAGTTTAATCGGGACACCTGTAGGGCTAGCACAATAAGTTGTGAGCGGGAGCGACATAAAGCGCGAGATACTGCTATTCCCGCATCACAAATCACGCGCTCTATGTCGCTCTCGCGCTTGTCGCGCCCTATTGTGCTAGCCCTACTGGTGCGACAAATAATCGTATTAATGTCTCCCGTGATATATAAACATTAATAACACTACGTAACAAATTTGCGGACTATATACGGGTGAAAGCCAATGCTAACCTGGACGTCAAGCAGTTGGGGACCCACCACATTGTGAATTTTAATTCATATGTGGTGAGACTCTCAACTCAACATCTGTCGACTTTCATGAAGAAGGAGTTTTGGCCATAGGGTGTCATTTACTGGTGTTTCCGAGGACGGTTACCGGACACCCACGTTGCGTCACACGTCACAATCCATGTGTAAATAAATAGTGTTTTATTAATGTATGTATGTTAGTCTATATCTATGGGTCTTTAATAATAAATAAAAAGTAGAAATAGAAAAAATCAAAAAGGTTCTGTTTTTTGTTTGACAGTTTTGGTTTATGTTAATTGAGCAACAAGTATGTAGAAAAGAGTAGCTATGCCCCTGAAAATGGTTTTGTGGCTGGCACAATTGTATTTACATAGCTGCCTACATAGTGGTATTTACATAATCTTGCAAATCTACGCATCTCTAGGTTCCTTGTAATCAATTCGCATAATTATGGTTAAATAATACTATTGATTTGAAATAAATTGACATTACTGTTTGGCGGCAGAAATAGGTAAGCTTAAGCAGTACTTCCCTGGGCGATCTCTTTCCGCAAGGATCATTACTGCTACTAAAAATATCGTCAATCACATCGTCGCTTAACATCAAGTGAGATTGTGCGCAAGCGTTCGTTTATTTCCATGATTCCCAAAGTGGGCTATATCGACCCCCAGGGGTCCACTTCAACCGACAAGGGGTACACGTCAGCGCAAAAAAATGAGAATGCGTGAGACGTTAATTGGTGGAGGTTTAAAACTATAGTGAAAAACTTTATTCTAAAAGTTATTATACATCTC
This sequence comes from Hyposmocoma kahamanoa, assembly GCF_003589595.1. Lineage (NCBI taxonomy): Eukaryota > Metazoa > Arthropoda > Insecta > Lepidoptera > Cosmopterigidae > Hyposmocoma > Hyposmocoma kahamanoa. Next base: position 4,121,595 of record NW_020653853.1, read on the forward strand.
CTGCATACTTGGATGACAAAAAACCGTAGTGACCCGTTTAGCGTTTGCAGGTTTGAGATTTTTGAAATAAATATGGTAAATGATAAATGTGTACAAATGTATATTTAGAAGGAGTAACCCTTAGAGTTTCTTGCTCAATCTTCTCAGGGGAGTCTGCCTTACGAATGAGCATTGGAGTTTAATCAATATGACGATTTTAAGTGTAATTTGTTTATCTATGAAATTATTCTAGTTTGAACCCATTTAGGTAAGCGGTGACCAAAATTTTAGCTCTCCATAAATAGAACAATCCACATTACACAGATTTTATTTTATAATAGACATGTAAATTACCTGAAGTTTAAATGAAGTTCCGAAGCGTTACGTATCGTATGAAACTTAACATATATTTTTAGAAACTCTATGTTTCTCGCTAGCACTGAGCCTGCTGTGAAACAATATAAAAATTTATAAAAAATCAGTGTTAGAAAGGCCGGGGGTCTATGCAAAATACAAAATATTTGTTCACCAAATAAAAAAGTTTGGGAACCTCTGGTCTATTTTATTAAAAAAAAAGAAAGTACTACAACTGACCAAGTCAAGTTTCAAGTCAAGTCAACCTTGCTTGTAAAATTTTAAATACTAGATTGTGATGACGCTGGAATAAGACACGTCATTCATATTTCTAACCAACCTACAATAAATTAACACTAACATCTAGAAATAAAGCGGCGTATGTTTTTCCTGTAGTCTTCATATGCACTGTTTTATAATCATATATACGTACATTGCGTACTTTTGACGGTGTATTTCTCATGGCCATGCTATGACGTAAATGCTACGTAGGGTATCGTGCGATGTACAATCAACAGAATGGTATTACAAGAATGGTATTACAATTTTAATATCGTTAGTTGTTTATGATTGAATTTAATTCTCAACGGTAAAATTATTCATGTAATATGAATTAGGATATTGTTTGGATTATATATCTCTTATTTTAAACAGTGATATTTAATCGTATATTATTTGAAGTAACTGTTCAGTCATGAGTACGTTACGCGTCACTTTTCTACATTTTACGTTATTAACATTATCTGGAATCAGCGAAACGAATCGACCTCTTATAAACGGTTTTTAAAATATCTTATTTAGTTATAATTATTAATACAAAGATCGAACACTCAGAAAAGATTACTTCGATCCGGCCCGATACGAACCGACGTCTTCTAGCATACCGTGCACATGCTTATAATTCCCAAATTGGTTCTACCGGGAATCGAACCCGGGACCACCGCATTCAGCGCCTACAACGTAAATCGTTTGGCTGTGATGTTATCAAGTCAGAAATATTAATAGGTATATCGTACATTAAGAAGTCCTTCAATTCTGAATCGTGCTTGGAAAATTGGAAAACGTGAAAAACGCACACCATGCTTTCGTATCCGGTTACATGTTTCTACCCAATTAGGCCCTAATCCAGTTATTTGTTTGGTTTTAAGCCTATTTTTATAACTAATTAATTACAAACAATTATAATTAAAAAATATATAAATACTAGTAAAAAAATATATAAATACTAGCTGGTGCATGCAACTACGTCTGAGTCGAATAAATACGAGTAGCCTACTATACTGATTTTCATAGTTTTATTGGTTCTCCATACAAACTTTTATCCCTTATTTAACAACCCTTAAGGTTTATTTTTGTGATAAAAAGTAATAAGTAAATTTATTCAATTTCAAACCAATTAATCCTATTTTTTTTATTACTGTAACTTTTAATTTATTTACTGCGATGGTGAATGTGTACGGTTAAACCAAAAATGGTTTTTGTTACACCGTTAGCAGCCTAGATTTAAGTTCTTCTTTTTATACCTGTTTCTTAATAAAATATGGTTAAAGAATATTTATTTCTCTTAAGAATATAAATTCACTTATAGAGAAAATTTAAGATCTTACTTCAAAACTTAATAGTAAAGCGCACTAAAATCTATACAATCATCACCATTCACTGCGTATTAAGAAAAATAATGTAGGTAGACAAAAATTAAAATCATACGTTTTGAGTTGAATTTATCTGCGATTAGTTCCGATGAAGGTACTCTCACGATGCGGCCGGCATTCACACGCAACAAACAAAAACATGGATGTAAGAATTATGACATATCATCAGAAAAGATTACTTCGATCCGGCCCGATACGAACCGACGTCTTCTAGCATACCGTGCACATAGAAAAATTCGTGAGGTCCGCTGGTTCGTTCCGCGGCTTAGTTGGTATAGCGTCTGGCACGGTATGCTAGAAGACGTCGGTTCGTATAGGGCCGGATCGAAGAAATTTTTTCTGAGTGTTCGATCTTTGTATTAATAATTATAACAAACTAGTGGAGTAATTTAACCAAAAATAATTAAATAGCAATTTAATAAAAATTTAAATAACTTAATATTCAGTTTTCCAAAATGCATATACACACCTACGTATTACGTATTACGGCGCATTTGCATTTCCAGTCCTATTCGAATTCGAGAAAAGACTAATATCTCACAGCTCGCAACAAATTTTTAATACAAAAACTTCAAATAAAAGTTTGTTTTGTAGTTTCTGCGAAGTGAAGGCAGGCATCCACGACACATCGGAAAACCTGGAGAAGGCGTTGCGTAACAACGAGCCCGAAATCTCACCGTCTACCATCTTCGCAATGGCAGCCGTTGACGAGGGAGTAAGTATGAACCAAAACACCAAAAACAGGAGGAGGATACCTTTTGGCGTGACAGTATATTGATAAAAATGTGATTTATGTTAAGGCGAAATGGTATTGTGGTGACCAAGTGACGAGACGAACAAGTCGTGCGCCTGGTGGTAAGCGACATTCCTGTCCATAACAGTTGCAGTACCACTCAGAGCTTCAAATCACAAAGATATGAGGGGCGCTGCCACTGCCGTCACCCTTCCCGTCACCCTGAGACATAAGTTGACAAGTTCCATGTGCCTGTAATTTCACCAGCGCCATTACTAGGTTTTGAACCGCGTGAGGGAGACGCAGAGAAACCATTGCACGGTGTTTAAACGTATATACCTTTTAGAAATAAAATATGCTGTTTCACTGTAAAATAAGCACACAGTCCCCTGGAGTATTTATTACGAAACACTGTACAGAAAAAATCATTGAAATATCTCTAATAACAGTAATAACAATAGAAAGAAACTGAATTGCCCATAAATGAAAAAAAAAAAAACAAAATTTGCGGAAATTTGTGATTTTTTTATCCAGCGAAGTTTTATCAATCTTGTTTCGGGTTCCATAGCTCACTACCGGGATGGTCAGTTTTCATTGTCAATTAAAAAACATGTTGAGTTCGTATTTTTTAACGGCGAAATACCAATTTTCTATGTAATCGAAATATAAACAGAAGTTGCTAACTTCTTTTTTCCTTGTACCTAAACATCCCCCTTTTAAGTTTGTAGTCTAATTATCTGATGCTCTATTAAACATATGTATATATGCTTCTACACGTGTCGTCAGTACACTACAACTCTGATTTCTTCTGACAGTGTTGTTACATCAACGGCTCCCCGCAAAACACGATAGTGGCGGGCGTGATCGAACGCGCTGAAAAGAACGGCGTATTCGTGGCTGGTGACGATTTCAAATCCGGACAGACCAAGCTGAAATCTGTTCTTGTCGACTTCTTGGTTTCCGCTGGTGAGTAGATGCCTTAGAGACCGCGTACACGGTCAAGCTTCTTCGCTTTACATAATACGCGTATTTGGCTAGCTTAATAAATAAATAGAACTTTATTTAAAAAAAAAACACAAATGTGTACAGAAAATCACATAATACAAGTAACACTGATTTCTATTATTACGTTGACGAAAAGGACGAAACCTAAGGATATGTACAGATTTGGCGAATGGGCCGCGAACGCACTGCATGTGCGCTGAGCGCACCCTGCACGCGTGCTGCAGACGTGCTGTTAAATATATGTTAATGTATGCGCGCGAACAGATCGCAGATCAGCTTGCACGCTCAGCATAGTGCTGTTTTTCAGTCTCCGCCCGTGTTCTCTATCGTACATTGTCGGAAGATAATTAATAGGTACAATTCTGAACAAAGGATCTACAACAAAACAAAAATCGTTAATCTAATTTACAGTTTATTTCCTGGTTACGATACAAATACGACAGGCGAAACAAATCTAATCAGGACGACAAAGAGCACAAATAAGTTACATACCGCACCCGTCATGAAAAAATGGCATAAGTGGAGTTACGTCAAAAATATTTATTGCTCCATTAGATACAGAAAATATAACCCACGTCCTCTCCAATTCAGCTTTCCAACTCTCCAAAACACATCTTCGACGATATTAGTCGATAGAGTTACAAGAATTGGAGAGGATGTGGGTTATATTTTTCTGTATCTAATGGAGCAATAAACATTTTTAACGTAACTCCACTTGTGCTATCCTTCCATGAGGGGTGCGAAATGATATTGACCCAACAAATAATCTATTATTGTTTTAGGTCTGAAACCCGTATCAATCGTAAGCTATAACCATCTTGGCAATAACGACGGCAAAAATCTCTCAGCGCCTCAGCAGTTCCGCTCTAAAGAAGTAAGTTTATTACATAACGGGAGAAAATAAGCGACTTAATTATTACCAATAAACATAAACAAGAGAAAAAATAAATAAAAGACTGGAATAATATTATTATTTATTCATTATTGCACGCAGGCATTGATCTACCAATAAATTAATAAATTGTTGATAGGTCCAATGCACGTAGGTTAAAAACTTTCAGGCATTTGTAATAACCACAATACATGTTCGCAGATCACCAAGAGCAACGTCGTAGACGACGTAGTGGAGTCCAACCCGGTGCTGTACAAGCCCGGAGAGAAGCCCGATCACGTCGTTGTAATCAAATACGTGCCATATGTTGGTCAGTCTTGGTTTTTCAATTTTTATTTTTATTTATATAATTTTTTTTCATAGGACCGTGTACATGAGGTGCTCCCTGCGCAACTCAGTATTTTTTTTTATTTAAGGCACAATAACAGATATCAGACACAAACAATATAGGAATAAAAAAAACACTTGGAAATTACAATAGGTCGCTTTTTGCTTGGTCTTCAGGCATATCTGTGCCCAATTGTAACTATAGTCAACATTCAAAAGTAGATTTTTTTTAGACACCAAGTGACGGGACGAACCTGATGGTAAGCGACACGGCTGTCCATAACAGTTGCAGTGTCACTCTGAGTTTTAAAACACAAAGAACTTAGGGGCACTGCTACTGCGCCCGTCACGCTGTGATAAGTTGATAAGTCTAATGTGTCAGTAATTTCACCAGCACCGTTCAAAACCGGAACGCAGTAATGCTTACATTATAGCTGGGCGACAGAAATAAATAAGGTGGCAGTACTTCCCTGGACGAACTAGTTCACTAGGAACAAAAATTTATATGTACTAGATGTATTTGATTATGATTAGATATAATTGTTTTTTTAGTTCGTACCCTATAACAGACGCTAAATTAATTATCAGAATTGAAAAAAAAAAAACATAAAAAAATACGTTGTTCACCTTACAACAATGCTGGAAGTGACCTCTTAAAAGCCCCTGCTTTACAAGCCTGCTTTACAATTTGATAAATGGAATACCCTTAATTCTTTCCTGTTGAATGCGTAAAATGGCTCTCAGAACCAAACGGTCGGATAGAGAGTCGGTATTTTAGGAATGTATACGTAATGTATATGGGGAACTGTATACGTTTTTACAATATGATTAGGGCATATATTAAGATTACCATTTCCTAAGTTTACAACTTGCATTAAAAGTATTTTAATTGAAAAGTCATATTACAAAATTGTTGACTTCGTGTTAGATAAAGTTTTATGGAAAGACAACGTGAGTCTAGATTCCTCACAAATATGTTTCAAAAATTTTACAGCATTTAAGTTTATTTGAAAAGAGCAATCGCTAGAGTTTCTTACTCGTTCTTCTCGGTGAAGTCAGTGTAGTGAACGAGCAGTAGCTTAAATGACTTAGGGCATCGACTGTACCAAGTTTTATTATATTATTTATTTATGATTTATTCAAATACACAGGTGATTCAAAGCGTGCAATGGACGAATACACCTCCGAGATCCTGCTGCATGGCCACAATACCATAGTGGTACACAACACCTGCGAAGATTCCCTTTTAGCCGTACCGCTTATCCTTGATCTCGTGCTGCTCGCTGAGCTGTTCTCGCGTGTCAGTTTCCGCGCTGACGAACATCAAGGTACGTTATTTTGTAGAATACTGTAGAGTTAGTGTGTCTGTTAACAAATTATCTCAGCAATTCGCAAAGGATCTTCGACATCATACACGTACACTCTGTTCTGTATACCATTATCTTTTACTTGTTTAAGTTTTTTGTTTGGAGTCATGTGTCTGGCTGACTTTGGATGGGAACAATTATAGCCATTGTGAATGTGTGCGAGCGAGAAAGAGCGTTACAAAATTAATTGCGCGTAATCAGAATCATTGGTCGTCTCTATCTTTATTAAGATTTTTAACCGACTTCAAAATTGGAGGATGTTCGCAATTCGACTATTTTTTTTGTATGTATCGGTTACTCCGGAGGATTTAGTGAACCGATTTTGATGATTTGTTTTTGTTGGAGAGAGGGTACCTCATTATTGGTCCCATTAAAATTTGAAAAAATCTCTAAGGGTGGCAAACTGAACTGAATCCGGTTTCGCGCATTCTCTCATTTTGAAATACTTTTTATATATTTATTTGCAGAGTGGTCTTCCATGCACTGTGTGCTGTCCCCACTGGCCTATCTCCTGAAAGCCCCCATGGTCCCTCCGGGTGCCCCGGTAGTGAATGCACTGTTCAAGCAGCGCGCGTGCATCGACAATCTGCTGCGTGCCTGCCTCAGCCTGCAGCCCAACCACCACATGCAGTTGGAGCATAAGGTATCTTCATGGCTTTTTAACATTGACACTTGTGTAAATTGTCTCTGGTTGCGTTGTATGAGGACATCGTGACGTCACGTCATTTTTGCCATCACAGTTAACACTAATTTTATGAGAGCCTGTAATTGGTCAGTTTCCTATCGGATTCCTAATTCGAATGAACTTAATAACAGTTTTCGTTGATGCAGTTGCCGTTCCTCATGAATGATCTGCACTCTGGCCGTCTGTTTTCTAAGTATTCTCCACCAACCAAGAAGCAGAAACTCGCGCAGAACGGCGACCAATAAACCTCGCACATACGACACAGCATATAGTCTCATTTTCATAGTTAATTTATTTAAGCCCTTTTCCTAACACACGCATAAAAACTCGATTGGAACCATTTTATAAGGAAATTTATTACTATACTTAAACACAAACTTGGATGATCCCTGTGACCCTGTATTTGTCATAAAGATGAGGTAGTCGATAAATTTTAGTGCATTTAGGATTGTTGAAGCAAAGGTTCCTTCTTATATTTTTATTTTTATTACGTATTATGAACAACGTATAGATTTGTGAACTGTTTTGCGTTATATTGAAGGCATAAATCTCACAAATATAATTCAAATACTATTTCAATTAATATTTTAGTCAATTTCAAAAAACATTAGAGGTTCATTTATTTTATTTTTAGGCTATAACATTAATTTATAGGTTTCAAAAAAGTAACAACACTGATATGTCAATTCATTGCCTATTATTAAAATTGATTATTTAAGAATGAATACACGCACTATACATTTTTTCATTAAATTATCGAAACCTTTTTATCGATTTACCTCATCTTTAATAAATGCAGTGTAATGAAGTAAACTTTGCATGTTGTAAAAAATTAAGAATTTTGGAAAAAAAGAAAATGTTTCCGCTCATTTCTCACAAATATGATTTAGTGTTATTTTTACTTTAATTTAATGTATTTACTTAAACAAAAGCTATTTATTTAAAAGCGAGCCTTATTAAACTTGTTTATGAAATACATAAATTAGTGCACGTCGTTACAAGGTTATATTGTGTAGATTTTTATGAATTGTCACAGCAATCATCCTAGATTATGTTTAGTATAAGAGATGTGATGTAAAAAAGGGAAAGAAATATTAAGAGATGTTATATTAAAAAAAGTGTAAGACATGATTAAAAGAAACAAGTTGGAAGTAAGAGCGGTTACACACGGCGACATTTGGGAGCGATAAAAACGCGCGATTGCAACAATACTGTATCGCTTTTGCATCGCGATCGTATCACTGTAACTGCAACTGCATCGCATTTGCATCGCGACTGAATCGCTGCAGATGCGCTGTTAAAAGTCACCGTGTCTAATATGGACACCGCTCGCACATGTTAACTTGAATCTGCAAACACGATGAAATTTTATTAGTTTTAATAAATTTAAACGAGCTTGAATCTGAGTCCCTATTTTCGTAAAGCGTGTACTTTAGGCATTATACAGCCATAATGTCTGGCTTCCTCATTTCAAACATTAGGAAAAATGTACTTAACTTTATCTAATTTTCATCTTTATTTATATCAATTTCAAGATTCAAAATAACTTTTGTTTTTCTTTTTATTATTTGCCTCATAGAGGCATTATAGTGAGTAATTTTGTGATACCATAAGCGGAATAAGTTGTTTTGTCAATTGATTTTTTATTTTGTACCCTACTCCATACTTGTTATCTGTTGTTCGAAAACATATTCAGTAGTAGTACATTTTACGAAACTTATTTTGACATATTATCGCTTTTAAAAAGGCTCATTCGGCATAATTAATTATAACACTTTATTCCTGAACGAAAAAAGTGCTGTATAAACAATTTTCTTTGATATTTTGATTCGTTAATATTTGTTCTTTTCGAGTAATTCAAATTATCTGTATATGTGTTATTTATTATATGTTTTAGTAAAGTATAAAATGAAGTCATTTGACAAAATGTTTACTTTATTTAAATATTTTTGTCTTATTTATTTACATACGTACATAGGTGAAGTGATATCATAATATAAAACCAAAATTTTTTGGGTGCGTTTCTTACACGAGCTTTATGAGCTATCGTCATACACTGTGAATTTATGTCCAAATTTTCCTTCTTATTAATTCGCACCCCCTCTCTAATAAAGTGACGAATTTGAAAAACTAACACTTTTGGGAAAGTAGTTAAATTATTTAAGAAAAAAGTATGGAATGTTTCTGTCTTTCATATGAAATAGAGTTTTGTCATATTTATTATACTATACTAGCCAAATAGCATAAAATGCCGTTACCATACTCACATAAATTGTTTGTGACGTTAGTTTCTTAAACATTTCTTTTTGATTTTTTTCAATTTATTAATGAGCGTGTCAACTGTGGTGCTTTGTGTAGTTTTCAAACAATTCGAATTTTCAACCAAACATTTTATAATGATTTACGCAATCACGTTCTAAAATTAAAGACTTACCATCTTCCGAATGTGTTTTTGATTCGTAATGCATAATTTGATTATTCTTATTGAAATATCCTTGAGGCGCCATCTATGATGAAAGGATAGTACCAGTATGAATGCCCGAATCGATTTTCAGAAAATTTAGTAAATGTAAGAAACGCCTCTGTGTGAAACATTTAGTGTTTACACGTTTGGAGTATATTTATAATAGCTGCAGTTTGTGGTTTTAGCTCATAATTTTGAATAAAATTTTCTATCAAAACCAATGGTTAATATGACAGAGAGAAGTCGGTGTTACATCATAAAAAAGTACTATAAATAGAACACCTTAAAAAAAATTCCCGAAGCGTGAGTATTAGTATACAAAAACAGTATGAACTTTAAAAAGTGCTCTCTATACTCAAATGAGTTAAAATCATAAACTGCTTTGAGTCATATCTTTTTAACGTAGCTGTGGACCATATTTTAAGCTTATTGTAGTTGTTACCATTTAATAGAGAGTATTGTTCATTCCACATGGTAACCTCGGTATAAAAGATCTCTTCAGAGTTATAGAATCTCCAATAACAGTATTAAAACACCTATATGGGGTCAATTTGTCCCTTAACTTACTTTCACGTGTTTTTCCTTTCAAAGCGGTGAAAAGGACAAAATTTATATTTGTCGAGTAAGTGTAACACAAGGTCCTACAAAATTATAGGATACTATTTTATGGATAAATTTTTACTGCAGGGTCTTCTTTCAAGTCGCAAAAATAATTTACTCCTTCCATTTCGCATTTTGTTTTTGTAATGCATGAGGTGATGAGACCTCGTAGTAAAAGTAAGTTTCATGTAGATAATGAAATTACTTAATTTTGTAGTACCTTTTTATATCGAGTACTTATATTATTTACTCAGGTTAAAATATCTTTTAAATCTATATTTGTACCATACAAATTTTAACTTATTTTCTTATGCATTACGTAATTCACTGTTAGAAATGAAATCCAGTATTTATTTAATATTGAGAGAGAGAGAAATGTATTTAATAAATTTCGCTTAAATGCCAATGTAGGAATTGCAATTTAGAATATGTATTTATTAGAAAGAGATAAGCGTATATCACGTTAGGTATTAGAAAATGTGTAAAAGAGAAAACTATATTGCAACAGATTCGAGTACGCAATGGATGTATTGTACACTCAAATTTGTAAATTATTTTTCGACGTTCCTTTTTCGTTTTGTTCAATATCTGTAATCTACGTGCATTTATGTTAAAATAAAATTATTTTCGGATAGATCTTTTTGTTTTTCTATTCATAATTAATATATTACCTCGATTCCACTGTGTGTGCAATAAATAACACATGCAACTTTGCAGTCGTGCATTTAAATTCAACTCACTGCCACTGACTTTCACTATCCAAGGTGCAACTTCCAGACCATTAGCTTCTGTTTTGAAGTCGTTATTGTGGGTATTATATTTCGTAGTCATCTATGAAGTGTGTTTTTTTTATAGCTAGTGACGGGTCGAACAAGTCCTGCGTCAGTACGTGCTTGTCCATAGTAATTGCCAGTGGCGGATTTGCAGTGTTAGCCGCCCTAGGCCCCAGGCCATGTAGTCAGTACCAGCCGCCCCTTTCTCAGGACTCATCATATACTGGTAGACTACGTAATGAATTTCACTGTCACTCTATCTATTGGTGGAAACTGCATGAAAATTTCAATAAAACTTGGCAAATAGATAAGTAACTCCACAAACCTTTGAGGTCGCTTTCTTTAGTACTCTGTACTGAGATTATCTGAGTAGATGCAACGTTAAAGTAGACCTATCGCGATTCGTCTATTCAGGGAAATAGACGAATCGGGAAAAACAAGTGGATCGATCGGGAAAGTAGACCAATTGTACCGAAGGGCTCAATTCGACTGTATGTTCTTATATTATTTTTTTGTTGGAAAGAGGGTACTTCAGAAGTGGTCCCATTTTAATTTGAAGAAAATAGTTACCGCTAAGGGTGGCAAACTAGGGGATGAATGACTTTTGAGGTCGGTTTTTTAGTACTCTACCGATTGCTAGTTCTGGGTGTATTTTTTTGTTTCTTTTTTCAAACAAGCCAATGTTTTGAGTTCTAAAGCGCACGCCACACCGCGAGCGAAGCTAAGTTAGCTTTAGCTCACGTAGCCGCGGCATATTTTCATACATCTGTTCACATTGCGAACTAAGCTAACCGAGGCAAGTCGCCTACTTAAGTTAGTAAGTAGTAAGTTGTGTGCAGCCATGTGAGCTAAGCTAGCTTAGCTTAGTTTCGCTCGCAATGTAGCCTGTGCCTAAAGGTCCCATTGTCAACAATGAAAAAAATTGGTTTCTTTAAAAAAATGAATTTGAAAAAATTTAAACTCAAGTATCGGATTAATCTTTCTTTATTTTCAGTTAAGCATAGAATAGTACAGTATCTCAAGTTCTCCAGTCCAATTTGACAATGAATTATGTCTCATCCACGCATCAAGCGGCTTACAGAAACAATTAAGTAACTTTATTTGGTGTTCCACCACGCAATTTGCAACAATTCAAAATAGCTTGGTTACACCCAATGTGTTTATATGAAATTAAACATACTTAAAAACTAAGATACATTTTTGTTCTAAGTGGCGAATGTAACATTTAACTGTTTAACAATTCCTCTTACAATTAATTTATAATTGTTTAATGTCACTTGTCATGCTGTTAGTATGATCTTATTGATTGTTATAATGGATTTTTGGTGATTTAAAAATTTATCAACCCAAACTTAACGTTTGACAAACATGCGATAAAAACATTAATAGCATATATTTTAAACGGCGAAAATATTGGGAACAAATATAACTATGCAACATCGATCCGATACGTGTGATGTACGAACAGAATACGTCAAACTACATCACCAATCGGGTTACATTGGAATGTTAACTAATTACATCTAAAGCGTTAATTTTATCAAAATACTGCTAAATTAAATACTTAATTTATGTTTAAACGATACAAAAATCCCCACTTGCGCAGGCGTCGAACGTGACGACGCGCAACGTAACGCTGCTAGATATTATACAACGCTTTATTGACGAACACATCGACAAAATACATTAGTATGACGACATCAATTTCAATAGACAGAAAAACACGTCGCGAAACATATCGAGCGGAGAAACGACGCACATGTGTATATATACTATAATATCGGTGCAAAATGTCTAATAGATAGGTACTACACACTATTTAGAATAGTTTGTGGACACTTGAGCTCAGCCGGCGCCCGCGCACCGCCACCGATTCCATTACGATAATATATATATTTTTTATATAATAAGTCTTTTTTTCTACATTAACAATAAATTTGTTATAATATTTTATAACCAATGTATGTACGAGTTATTTGTTTAATGTACATGACTTAAAATTTGTTTCAGTGCTCAATATTATTATTTTTTTTATAAAATTCGTTGGCTACCTAAACGAGTGGTGTTTAGCTATGAAGGACAACAGGGTCTACAGTAGGGAATGGAATATATTACACATCATATGGAAACGACAGTTGTCTCCGTGTTACTAATAAGATTTACACTGAATTTAATGTTCAGAGTCCCGCAGACGACTGTCCTTACCAAATAACGTTTATAATAAAACGAAAGCATAGGAACGAGGCGTGCCCTCTGCGAAAGCTGCAGACGATTTGGTGTAAAAAAAATTGCTACTAAATATATAAATATAAGATTTTTTTTGAGAATGTCGTTATATTTAGTTTATACATTGTGATGAAGCTAGTCATAATCAATGGTCGGAATAGTTTGTTTCAAATGAGTTGATAAATGTCTATATATAGACAAAAGCATTGTGGTTAAAACCGCCAAATGTTAATTAATAACTTTTTCGAAGTATTTCCGAAAATAGTTTTACGGCATCGTAGCACAATCTATAGCAGTATCTACAACATTCGCATTCGTTAAAACAATCTATTTATTGCTTTTAGCTTATTAAAAAATGTTTACTTTTGTGAAAGGTTTAATATAATAGTAAATTTACTATCTACTGCTTCTGCAGTAGAGCTCCTTGTGAAAGAGTTCGTCCAGGGAAACACTGCCACTTTACCTATTTCCGCCGCCAAGCAGTAATGTGGCCATTACTGCGTTCCGGTTTTGAAGGGTAAGGGTGCTGGTGAAATTGCAGGCACAAGGGACATGTTAACTTATATCTCAAGGTGACGGGCACGGTGGCAGTGCCCCTCAGATCTTTGCGATTTAAAGTTGTGAATGGCACTGCAACCGTTATGGACAGGCGTGTCGTTCACCGCCAGGCGCACGACTAATTCGTTCCATCACTGAGTATCATACAAAAAGGTTAGTTATGTACTGCATTTTTTTACATAGCGCATTTGAATTATTTTACGTTATCTTACGATGCAGTAAAACTATTTCCGGATATCCGGAATTTGGAAAAGTAATTAGTTAATTTTAACCACTCTATGTCACTCTTTGACATAGATTTATCTACTCATTTGGAATACTTCATTCCGACCATTGCTCATAATATATGAATTCATAAGGGTTTCATGAGTTCAAATTAGCCGCTGTTAGACCGCACGTTGGCCGCGCGACTGTCAGTTTTCATACAATTTCTGGAAGCGCTGCAACCGCGCGGCGGCCGCTCGGCGTTCGCGCTGCAGTCACGGTTGCTTGGTTGCAGTCACGGTTAGTGAGGCGTATTTATAGAGAATGCAAAACAACACCCTGCAATATGGGATAGCAGTTCCGCCAGTTATTCCAATCGACTGGATAAAAAAAAGGCATGGGATGTCTAAAATTTATTGACAATTTTGAAATAAAAACTACAACTGAAAAAAACATAGCGGGTGAGTCATTTTTAATACCTATATGTGAATGTTTCTTCGTCAGAATCCATTCCGTAACTGAGTCGAAAGATAAAAAACATTACTAAAAATTTGATCGTGCTTCAACAGCGCGAAGGTCGCACGGCACTGCGCGGTTATAGCGCGTCTAACAGCGGTTAATTTGAACGCACCCTAAATGCTGCCTAAAACGCGTCACGCATCGCTCCATGCTAAAAATTGTAGCTACGAATCTAGCTTAAATCTAGGGCGTCTAGGGAATACTCTAATTTGGATAAGGGCTATAATACGCGTCATCGGCCCGTGGGCCGGAAATTTTTTTACTACTTTTAATTCCTTACGTGCCTTTTCATTGAGCAGATTATCTGTCTCCACATATACATAGATACTGCTAATTTATTGCTGGAAAACATAATAATGATAGTTAACATCCATACTTTCCGACAACGTCCGCGTCTTTCGGATACTGGAAGCGCGAGCCGTAATTAAATATCCGCAGTTGTCGGGTTATACACTTATCAACACTAGGCCTTTCTCTTAGAAAGGATAGACAGACACTACCATAGTTTCAAAAATATTAAGTCTTATATAATTTCTTGTATAGTACATAATGATTAATTTATTTAATTATGTACATAAGAAGCGTTGTCCCAAAACTTATTGGGATAGTGATTTTAATTTTTTTTAGGAATGTGACGCCATCTTTGCTGCTTCCCTACCGAGAATTGAAGCTTCATTTCCGCCATATTTTCTTTACAATCCCGAGCACCTAACTTGGCAAACTCCGTGTCCAAAACGGTTCATAAAACTAATATAAAAGAGCTCAAGTAAACAACATTTTACACGTAAAAAAATACCAAATTAAAATAAACTTACAAATTTAAAAATACACGGTGATCATTCTGTTACGCAAAATTAATTAACTACTTTTTCAAGCCGAACTTTCCACAATCAGTTTAAAAATGTCAGCACTATCAATTGTAGATAAAAATAACGACTTTTTTATACAATTAAAATTGCCTTAAACATAATAATATCTACGTGCTTTACGGACGATAGATTTTCATTATTATAGCCAGACATCAGAAAATATCAAATTAGGTTAACCACTTTCCGAACAGAATGGTCACCATTTAATGAAAGTACCATAGTGTGCACCATTTTATTCGTTCTACAATTGACTAACTTTTTATTTCAAGCATAATTTCGAAGATTTTGTTTATATTTTTGAAAGAGTCAAAATGTGCATTTAACGACTAAAAAAAATGTTACATAAAGAGACAATGGAAGAATCAAAGTATTAGGACGATAAAATGTGATGGTTTGGACTTGAACAATAAGTGCAGTCCCTTTCCCTCCTTGCTATAACCATTAATGAATGAAAGAGATGGTTATATTTAGTTTTGGAAACGAGAAGTGGCTTTTAACATGTATTTGGATGCTCAGTGTGACGTATGTACTCAAAGCCTAGTACTTCTTCAAAATAAAAATACTATGTAGTACTTTACTAGGTAGTTTTTTTGTGCAACATTAATGTCCCGGCTGTCATTCACTTTCTAGAATGAATTTTGAATAACAAAACGAAAGTAGAATAGATAATACAATTAGACAGTTTAGAGCAAATGCTGCACAAGACAAACACAATATTCAAAATCCCACTTCACTCTTTCCGCACTATGTAGCAAATATAAATGGGGATGAATAGCGACTCACGAGTGAACATAGTCATGTATTTTTTGACGTTTCACTATGGAAATCCGTATCAAATGCGATTGTTGACCTATAGAAAAACGTTGAAAAATATACAGAACAACCAACTTAACTGTGATAATACTTGTTTCTCCCGCGTCTATGTAATATTAATTATATTTGTTTTTTTTGCGCAATCAGAGTTAAGTTGGTGGCATTGTTTGTTTTTATTCACCCCTGAGTTTTGTTTCATCCCATTACAAAGTGATATTATTGGAGGGCTTGGGAGTTTTTAGAGTTCTTCTTGCGTCAGTTAAGCGGCAGACAGAACATGTGCTGCAGCAGCGTTGGCTTGCGCGCCGGCAGCTCGGAGCACACAGAGTCGTAATCCGATGACGACGACTCACCGTATGCGTAAGCCTACAGGGTGGACAAATTCGCATTATTAAAAGAGAAATTATTAATCTTATTCGGTATGTTCCACAAATCCCCACTAAAAATTCCCACTGGTGTGTTGTCTTTGTCCGAGTTGAATTTTCTTCGCGTTCAAAAGCGAAGATAAGCAAATTGTTTTAAGAATATTAATTTAATATTTTAAAGAAAGTTCCAAAGTCAATTTTCAATATAAAAAAAACACAATATTAACCTGTGTAGTCATGTTGACGGGACATTGGCGCTGGTGAAAATTTATGGAATAATATTTAACAAGAATTCAGGATGGGACCCTGATGAGATTTTTTAGTGGGGATTTTTGAAACATACCAATTATTCCTAAGTGACGCTAAAGATACAGCGAAATTAATTTCATTTCAGATCTTAAAAATTTTTGTATGCGCTATAACAGATTTTTGTATTGGGTTTAAACGGCTTTTTTGTCGTCACAATTTTTCTTCGTGTTCTTCGATCTTTGTATCAAAAATAACTTTAAGAAACCAGAATTTAGAAAAACATTATAAGTAATTTTCATGTTTTTATTGCATGTCACTAAGTTGTTTGGCCACCATGATATTCAATTATTATGTTTGTGAAATTACTACACTAGTTTGTTATAAATATTAATACAAAAATCGAACACTTAGAAAAAGCTCCTCCGATCCGGCTGGATACGAAGCAACATCTTCCAGCAAACCGTGCCAGACGTTATGCCAACTAACCCACGGAGAGAACTAGCGGACCCTACGAACTTTTCTATGTGCTTGTTGCTGATCTTTATTTTTGGTTTTTAACGACTTTTTGCCGCAGCGCCATCTGTGAGAAATCTATTTCTGCACTCAGCCAGGTGCTCTCATAAGTAGCTGTTATACAAGAGTCTGTCGAGATGATGAGCGTTAACTTGATTCAGTCAACGAAATAGACGATCATTTTGAACGAATTCAAATTACGGTTAAAGATTCTTAAATAAAATCGATTGTTATAAGAAATTGACTCGGTAACGCATTAGGACATCACTAATTGAAGATGTCAAAAGTGAAATAAATGGTTGGAAGGAGTATAAAAATTACTGAAGTGCTACCAGACACGCGGGGCACTGAGTTTGACACGAGATTAGTGATAATGTCTCCACATCTTTGAAGAATTAAAATTCTCCGAAGCGATCTTTTCAAAAGCGATCTTAAAATATAACTGAATGGGAATATAATGCGTTTTGTTAGTGCAATGTTCACCTGCAGGGGATCGTGGTAGGGATGCAGCAGACAGGCGTGATGTCACACGCAGTCTTCCAGCGACATCAGGAGGGGATTAACGTACTCGAAGCCCTCGAACTCAGACTGATCGATGTCCGCGATCACCGTACTGCAATTCGAACATTGACATTATTATTGGTAATGCGAAATATACGAGACAATACAAATACACACAAGGGCATAAATACACGGAAAAACAAAAGACAACAGACGATAAAATATTCTTATTCGATCTTTTATTTTTAATTTCACGAAGTTAAAGCTACATAAAAAGTTACTTATTTGAAACATTATAAAATACATAATGTCACAATTTCTAAGTAGGAAAGGTTCTTTGTAGTTTGACAAGGTGTTTTAGTCCTTTTGACCAGGCCTTTACTTTTTCCTGTCCTTATCCCACGTTAGGTGGGGTCGGCACAATATGCATTTTTCTCCATTAGACTCTATTAGCCGACATTTTCATACTCACACCTCTTTTATCCATATCATCTTTCACACAATACATCTTTTCATGGGCTTTTCTTTCACCTTTTAGTCACACCTCCACATTCATACCTAACACTGTTCTCGTCACATGACATTTTTCCTTTTGACTAGGTATATCTCCAAAAATAATTTGAATGTCCAATTCGACGTCAACTATTACTTACTAAACCTAAGCCATTTCTTTTTTTGTCTGTCTATTAAAACTATTGTTTGATGAAGACGTTTCATAAATGTTCCGTTCAACGCGAGTTAATTTGAAAATATATTCTAAAAAATCTGTATCTGGCCTTAGCATAGACTTAGTATGTATATTTTAATTGTGATTGACTGTTGATTTTCTTTAATAAATAAATGCATAAATATGTAAAACGTATACATACTCGTTGTCGGGCGTGAGATGCACGGGTTCGTCGGTGAACTCTGGCGGGAAGTTGGCGAGGTCGCGTTCACCTTCTAAACGAGGCTTGAATGGCGGCACCACTTGCTTTTGCTCCAACTGAGATACAGCACAAATATGTGGAGTTAACACCGATAGATACATACACAAGTCCCTCGCTTTATAATATTAATATGTGTTTTATATCCTTCAGCGTTTTAGCTGTAATTATACAATATCCATAATATACTAGTTAATTAATATTTATACTAGTTAATTATACAATATGTTTTATAATAAAGGGTTTGTTAAAATTGTAATTGTAAATTTGTAAAATAATAACAACCTCGCAGAACCACATTATTTACATCACAAACAACAACTTTTGTTCCATGACTTTTTACAAAACATAATAAATTATCTAAAAATAAACTTTTAAGTTTTTTATGTATTATTTCACACAGGTATATTTATTTATCAAATGGACAATAAAACAGATAACAACCGAATTACAGTGATAAGAGTTAAATATAATAATAGTTCTGTATTCGATTTTAACTCCACTTATGTTGACACATCATTGTAAAGTAACAAGAAAGATCGACTGTTGACATTTTGGTAATAATTTCCTTAATTAATATACCGACTAATTTTTACTAAATACAAAAACGAAATGGGTTTGGGTGAATACCCATGTACTTGTTAAGCGAGTTACGACTCCTTTAAATATTCTGGAAAAAAATCCAAATAGTTTTTCATAGTATCTCGTTGTAAAGCCAGACACATTGATCCAAGACAATGGTGCCAAGAGGCTTATAGGCGACTCGGAATTAGTGGAGGCGAAGCTGCAGAGCCTTGCACACCGCCATACAGTTACCTGCTTATCGGTATTTTACAGGATATAATCACGGAGAGTGTGCGATAGAATTACACGTTTAATTCCGCCGTCCCCTTGCCATCATGGGCGACTAGGCGTAGGCTTGGGTTCCACCCCTATGTTGTGGATATTTCAAAGATTCGCACGAAGCGTTACGCTTCCACATTTATATGTCGAACGGCTATGGAGTGGAATTCCCTAGCTGCCGACTTGTTCCCTGAACGTTATAACTTGGGCCTTTTCAAGGCATGAGTGAATAGGCATTATTTAGGTGTGCTCCATCGTCGACCTGATCATCACTTTCCATCAGGCGAGATGGAGGTCAAATGTGCACTTATATTTTTATTAAAAAAAATATTCTCATCAGGGGATTATAAAAGGAAATGTTATATTTATACATTCGCAGGTTAAATGTCTTGCTAGGTATTGGGGAATTACGCCTTATATGAGAGAGACGTCGCTTTACAAAGCCGAAATCAGCCGATCGTCTTTTTTCGAATATTAATCAGAGCGTAGAATTGATTGATTGATACTTTATCTCATTTTATTACATATCTTATAGATTAGACAAAAATTATAAATTTACTAATAATCTAGTTCTCACCATTTCCCATTCGATGCTCTTAAAGAATGGATGATTAACGATGTCAAGAAAACCGTTCTCGCCGCAGCCGAGCCGCTCCACGGGGTTCTTGTTGAGGAATCCCTTTAGCACCGACGCTGCCTTCACTGACAGCGATCGCGGTATACGGATCGTTTTCTCCAGGATCACCTACAATGCACAATGTATATATGTTATATGAAGAGGTTTTTCGTAGTCATACTTTTTTTTTTGGCGACTTTAGCTACCCAAGGTAAATGGGGAATAATTTTGCCAGCATCGGGTTTAACGACACACTTATTTTATAATAAAAACTAGTGAATTGACTCACTTACTACAGGCCCACCACCGCTTCACTGAGTTGGTTCCTAACTAACTGCCTCTGTGGCCGAACGGTTACCATGCCACGCAGAGGTCCCAGGTTCGATTCCCGGGCCGAGAGAAATATTTGTATGGCCTACATTTATTTCTCTCGTGAGTTTGGGTGTAATTTGTGGTTGTCTATGTGTGTGTCCATGGCACCCGCGACAAAGGGTTTCCCTAGTGCGGGGCTATGTTGATTGTGAGCGTGAGCGTTCCCGAGGTACCCGCGCGGTGTGGGGGGAGTGACAGTTTTTGTTTACGTAACATTTATGCTGCGCTGCACACGGGACAGTTTCAACAAGTTTCAAAAAGTGTCAAATGGCTAGTCTATTAATTTATATATTTATATATTTCAATTATCAATGAAATAGTTTTTTAAATTATCATTTCACATAACAACAATTGACTAATTTGGTAGGTAGGCACTTTTTTCAAACAAATTGTGATTGAATATCCCTTGTAGACAAAAACGAACACAGAAAGCCGGTTGACAGATCTATGCATTTCCACAAAGCTAATTCATCAAGCATTCTCAAAATTATTAAGAGTATAAATACTAATAAAGCGCCTGATCTAGATTTGATACGAGCAATTGATATTAAAAAAATTAGCCACAATATTGCATCAACAATTGCTAAACTAATTAATACTAGTATAGAGAAGAGAACTTATCCATTAGGGCTTAAAACTGGTATTGTTAGACCTATTTTTAAAAAGGGTAGGAAAACAGACTATGATAACTACAGACCTATCACTATTCTCCCCACCATCGATAAAATTGTGGAAAAATATGTATGTCACCAAATTCATAAATTTTATACGGATAATAATGTACTTAACAAAAATCAGTACGGGTTTCAACCACGCAAAAACACAACTCAGCTCCTAACTGCTTTTACCAATCTCTTATATGGTTACCTTAATGATAAAATGCAAGTGCTCGTAGTGTTCATAGACTACAGTAAGGCATTTGATACACTTCGTCATGATGTGTTGCTAGAGAGACTTGAGGACTGCGGTGTGAGAGGACCTTTGTTAGGCTGGTGTGAAGACTATTTAAGTAATCGTGCTATTTATGTAAAAGTAGCTGACGCGATGAGTGACAGGAAAACAGTAAGTGAAGGAACAGCCCAGGGCTCCGTACTGGGCCCCCTACACTACCTGTCCTACGTAAATAATTTACCACATATAATACAACATAGCCAAATTTTCCAATTTGCTGACGATACTTGCCTAGTAGTGGCTCATCATGATCTGAAAGGCGCCCTTCATAAAATGCAAACAGATTTCACTAATCTGGTCAAATGGTCCCACGATGCAGGCTTAGTACTAAATGCTGATAAGACCAAACTGATTTATGTAAGCTCGAGCCAAAATAGGAAAAACCAAGAATTAAAACTCATTGGGCATAAACATGATTGCTTGCACAGGGGAAATAGCTCAAGCATTTGCGACTGTCCAGATATTGAGCTAGTTAGTAGTCACACCTATTTAGGACTTATAATTGACGACCGAATGAAATGGACGGATCATATAAACAAGGTGTGTGACAGACTTAAAGCCTTGTTGTCCAAATTCTCTATAATCAAATATAAGATGCCTTTCTTGACCCTGCTCAATCTATATAAAGCACTTGGGGAATCGATCATTGGATACGGTTTAAGCAGTTACGGTTTAACTTCAAAGACGCATCTGGACAGGATCTATGAGCTACAGATACGGTTATTGAAAACTATTGTTCCTGATAAAGTTAAATATCAATTTATAAATAACAACGATGGTTTATTCAACTTTTGCAAAGTATTACCAGTTCATGAAAATGTCAAATATTGTATACTTGCTGAACAGTACTTTGTTAAGGATTGGCAGGTAATCTATAGCGGAGTCATAAGAACCCGTCGACAGCGCGAGGGTAGACTTGTAGTGCCGTCTTATACCAATCTCTACGGCAAAAATAAGCTGAATGTCAAAGTACCTTCCCTAATTAATGAGTTGCCTAAACAACTAAAGGAGGAAATTAATGAAAGAAACATTAAGTACAAATTAAAGGAACACTTCTTAAATAAGAAAAAAAAAAATTCAATGACACTACAGAAAGTCCAAACTTAAAATAAAACACGCTATATCACACATCTTTCGATTCCACAAACTTACCTGACAACTAACGCACACTAAGACATTACACAAGTCACATTGCAACGACACTATCATTACGCAGGTCGCACGCATAGGATTAGTATATCATGATCGCACGTGACATCATACCATTCACTCACACAAACACAACATACATTCATCATTTTTCTTTTTGTTATTGTTAAAACCGCTTAGCGATTAATCGTCGGTATTTAGAAAAACTTACTTTAGTTTATAAAATACTGTTAAGTTTAAGATTATGAATTAATAATGTAACAAGTTATCATAAATAAAATAAAAAAAAATCGTCTCTACTCTAGTTATAGTAAGTATATAATCTAGCCATGAAATATGTAAATTAAAACATTTTTTATCTAAATTAAACTTTTTTATAGCAATTTTACATACCCCAGACAATGGGACAATTTTGCCGTGTCTTGTTTAATGTCATGAACGAAATTACGGAAGTATGCTGACGGGATATCCGCGACGAACTACCTGATATCGTCGCAGCCATGCTTTCACACTTTTTTTACAATAAATATAACGGTGACATTGACATCTCCAGCTTTAGTCTACAATTCTTCAGAAGAAAAATGATATTTTTGAACGAAACAATAGGTACAAACCTATCGCCACAATAAATTTTAACATTTTTTTCAGCAACAGATACCATAAAATATGTAGAAAACTTATCAAATATCTTATAACCATTGTTGTTAGGTGCGTAAAGTATTTTCGTTTAGTGACCTACATAACATATTGAATTTCATAATTCTTTTTCTAATCTTTAAAACACGGCTTATATAATTAAGAGCCAATGTTCAATAAAAAATAATTTGTAAGGTGAAATATAACGCCGTCCTCAAAAATAAAATGGTTATCAGATATTACTGGTCTAAAACGCTTTGAAAGCTTATTACGGTGCTTGATGCCGGTTTACTTAGATCTCTCTGTGGTAATAACTAACCTGGAAGAGATAGTCCTCAGTGTTCTGGTCAGGATTATCAGCGGCCTGTGCAATATCGAACGGTGATCGTCCAGCCAGCATCTCGTACGTCAGCACTCCAAGAGCCCACCAGTCCACGCTGAAGCCGTACTCCTCTCCGCGGAGGATCTCGGGAGCAATGTAGTTCGGAGTGCCGCAGAAAGTTGATGTCGTGTCGCCAGGACGGACTCCCTCCTGAAAATTAGGAAAAAAAAATTAGTAAAAAGGAATAAATTAAATTGACCGAGGACCACGGATAACTACTACGTTAGTCCCGTACGTACGTGTTGGGTACTTCAACTGTAGTCGCGTGATCGATGACGAGAAGATGTAGACGAGCTGATAAAATGATTAAAAAATCAAGTTCTTATCGCGATTTTTTTTTTTTATAACGCACACATTCAACATATTGGAAATTACATATTGGAAATGAAACTATTTTTCCATATTATCTATAGTCTAGATTTGTTTAGATACTTAACTAAATATAAACAATCTTGATACATCTTTTTATAGAATATACATTACTTTTTACAGAACATATACTTTATAAATCAATAAGTATGAAAATAGGCATGGAATTTCATATGAAGCTAAGTATTTGTATTTTGTATTTGAAGGTAAGTGAAAATCATTTTATAAATGTTTATTTCATTAAGTAGATATATCAAGATTGTATACATTTAGTTAAATACCTAAACAAATGGACTATAAAGGCGCCCGACTAAGCGAAGAAAAACTTTCATAGATTTCTCGTAGATGGTGCTACGGCCAAAGAGGCTTTAAAAACCAAAAATGAAGATCTGCAATAAGGACATAGAAAAATTCGTAAGGTGTGTTGGTTAGGTCCGTAGCTCAGTAGGGAGAGCGTCAGGCACCGTGTGTTGTAGGAGTTCGATCTTTGTATTAATAATTATAACCATCGAGTATTTAACCAGAAATAGAGACGAGATGTCATTTAATTTGTTTGAAACTATTCTGCCATATCATTATTATGGCGACAACTGCGCTCCGATTGGCCAGTCCGAATTCGAAACAATTGACGGGTGTCGTCAAATCGACCAGTTAACTTGAGCTTTGCTATAATGGACGAATATTGCAAAATAACATATTTAATTACCGATGAAATTTGATTCCGTTTGTTTTGTAGATAGATGTTTTGCTGTTTTTCCTTACACCACCGAATGGAACAGCACGCCATTGTTAGAGATATTATCTTTATTACAATAAATACAAAATATTTTTGGAATATACGAAGACGTACACACAGGTCAGTTGTTAGCGTTGTCTATATTTCAGTGCGAACTAGAGTTGATATTTATATGTGATGTATCACTGATGAATCCTTATTTCGTCTCTATTTCCGGTTATAACAAATTATTCGAGTAATTTCACATAAAAAAAAAAAAAAAAATTATTATCGTGGTAGTAAGAACGTCGTGATATTCAATGAACTGAACATTTTTCCATATTCAAAAATAATAAACACGTATTCAATCAAAGTTTTAAGAGAAAACTACTTTAAGAATTATGACATGTATTTTGACTATTTACATTTTATTTCTATGCGAATGAAATGCGGGTGGGTAATTTGAATAGAATTTTCTATTGAATTTAGTAGCAGTAGAGATCCATGTAAAAGAGTTCGCCCAGGGAAGTACCTTTTATTTATCTATTTCTGCCGCCAAACAATAATGTGAGCATTATTGCGATCCGGTTTTGAAGGGTAAGGGAAATTATAGGCGCATGGGCCTTGTCAACGTATGTCTCAGGGTGACGGGTGCAGTAGCGGTTTCACCAAAATCTTTGTGATTTAAAGCTTCAACATGATCAGCTTCGTAAAGATATAATATTCGGCAATCCTTTCCATTATAATGCATAATAAGATTAATTAAGTCTTTTTATTACCTTCCTTATTTTTGGTTTGTTCATATTAATTCTAATAATTTATTGGTAAAACTTCTTTGGTAATCTGTTCCTATTGCACTGATTGTTAACTTCTAACTTGTAACGAGGAAACATTGATTACCTGTGATACAGAGCCTAGTGCATGAATCAAGACCAATTCTCTGTACGCGATATACGCTGGAACAAGTTGTGTCTATAGTGTTGTGTAGTGTACCTATTTAATTTCTTTTTATTATGTATCTACCTGCACAATTCTGTTGTCAAATAAATGTTTTTTAATATTTTTTTAAGTGACTCTGAAACTGTTATGGACAGGCGTGTCGCTTACCACCAGGTGCTCCCTTGTTGGGGTTTTTGGGTAAATTGTATGATATGAATGAATGAATGACAACCACTGAATAATTTATATTTCAATAATAATACATGTGCCAATCACACCAATAATCCGGTCTCAAACTAAGAAATCCCCTGCACTATGAGTACCAGAAACCCCAGACCAGAACCAATTTAGAAAACTTCATTACCCAAATTGCTCCAACCGAGAATCGAACCCGGGATCACAAAGTAAACCTAAGGTCGCCGAGGTTGTTAGAATGAATTAATGGTAACCTTAGTCCATTTCTTTCTTTGGTCCAACTTACCTTGCACATGCCATAATCCGTTAGCTTGATATGGCCCTCGTGGTCCAGCAACACGTTGTCCAGCTTGAGGTCGCGGTAGATGACTCCACGTTCGTGCAGGAAGTGCAAAGCAAGCGATATTTCCGCCGCGTAAAACCGCGCGTGCTCTTCGGGCAGTCGCCGTTGGCGTTGCATGTGAAACCTGAGCAGTGGGGGAGGTTACTTATTATCTTAAGAGTATTATATTAGTATATAACTACTTCAGCCTGAATTCAAATTTTTCCCGTACTAATACGGTTCATTTTGCTTGGGTCGAGTGGCAGGGACACTGGCTTTATATCAGAATTTATTTTTTCACAAACGTAATTAAAGCCATGTGAAAAATGTCTACCGTTACCATTGACTTACAATTATATGGACGTCGGGTCCGCGCTAAAAAGTGCCCGAACTTATAGGGCGTTAAAATCGTATACAGAGCGTCATTCACGCTTTAGTCTTCGTTTGTTCGACTGACAGCGAAGCAAGCAAAATTAGACAGTACTGCGATGACATTACAATTTAAATTCAACGTTTTAGCTTTTTCATATTCCTTTACACGTCACTACGTTTAAATAGGTTGACTTCGGACATTTTTTTCGTGGTTTTTGTATTAGACCCGTCGTCCATTTATTTGCAAGTCAATGACCGTTACACTATACGTGTTCTATTTAGTTTGGTTGATATAAAAAAAATCATTCGTTTATGTAAAGTACCTATTGTATTGAATACAGTAGTTTTCTTGTAAAATTTCGAGGCAAGGTTGTGTTTTTTTCCATCGTGAAAATTTTTAGAAATCGTGTTCTCACACCGTACAGTAATCAGTGTATATATCCTCATAATTTTACTATATATTTTTTCGAAAGGGATTGGATTGAACACTTTTACTATATGCGGAATCAACCAAGGCCATTTGAGACGGTATAGACTCTTAAACAACACTCGAATATTAAATAATACTTCATGATAATTACTAAAATCTTTAAATAACAATAATTGCCACCAAAACTAGATGGATGAAAGAAACTTGAAAATTATTCAGTTCTGGTTTTTTGTACAATGCACATAGAAGTGAATCGTATGAACTGATTATTGAGTCAACCAGTCAACTCTTAAGAGAGTACTTGTTAAATATTTCGGTCATTTTATTGCTGACGCTTTCAAGGTTGACACAGATATTAGAGAGAGCATTAGCGGTACGGTGTATGTAACACGCTGGTCTACAGGTTTGTTGGTTGTAGTAATTATAGTGCATTCGCGTTAAGAAAATAGTGACTCATCAGTGCAACTGCCGGGTAAGAAGGGTGTATTCACAGTGGAGTGAAATTTCAAGAAGTTTTAAAAATAAATGTAATTAAGTTTAATGGATTTTTTTACCGTTGTATCCAACCACGCTTTTGTCTTCACATGTCCAGCGTTTACCCACGTTTCGTCAAGATAGTAAATGGTATAATTAGCCTCTCTGTATTCTTTTATTTGCCTCAGATATTTACGCCTCCATAAAACAATATCTTCCCTTTTTTTTTATAAGCTAAATTAACACTTTTTAAATCCTATTGTTAATCATTCTACACGAGTGCTCTTTGGAGAGCGTGTAGCGGAATTACACTAAAAAATCGCTGAATACTCTCCGTATTCAATATAATAAGGAATTCAGGGTGCTGTTAGGCTTTCCCCGTTTAGCAGTGCATCAGGTATGTATGCAAACGATTTTTATGCAATGATTAGAAAAAAGACATCATCCTTACTGCAGAGGACTAGGAGCAACTCTAACAGTACGTAGCCTAAAATGTTTAGTAACAAATTGGTGGAGCCTATGTTTGCATATTTTATTGTTGTGCTGATGTGGTACGTCAATTAATGTTTACAAATAACTGTTTTGTGTATTACTAACATGAACATATGATGTCTAAATAATATGAATTTTTTTCTTTTTCCCTTCTATCCCATGATTTTTTGTTCTTTTTTTATTTAAAGGTATTCTACGAGCAAAATCGCTACAGTAAATACCCTAACGTGAGAGCCACGAGACGCGACGCTCCTAGAAAATTCGCTTATTACTACAAGCGTCAGCTTCGGGCGTCAATTATAAAAAAATATGACTTTATTTATAAAATATTCGCTACGAACTTGCACGAGGGTTACGCGAGTTTTTTGCCGGCGACCAGGACAATTATACGAGAAAGTTCCGTAGTGTGCCCGAAACTGTCACTCCGCGCGTCAGCGTTTGTAACAAATTATTTTGTTTTTGTTTGTAGTTTATTTACTACTGATAGCAAATAGTTATTAATTTGCTACAAATACTAATAATTTATTATTAATGCATATTTAAGTATATTCCACCAAAAATATTAAACAATATAACATTAGTAAAAATAATTCTACTTGAGTTCCTCCCACTACGGACGACCTATCTATCACCGAATTACCAAATTTTGTGAGTGTATTTTGACGCTTCGGCGAATTGACGCTTCAACCATGGCGATATTTTCGTGGCCGAGACGTTAAACACAAAAACCTCATTGTAGCTCAACTCACATGAGATCTCCACCCCTGACAAACTCGATAACGAAGAACAAGCGGCTTGGCGTCTGGAAACAGGAGTGCAGCCCCACGAGGAAGGGATGGTTAGACGCCGTCTCGAAGACATGCTTCTCCGTCTGCACCCAGTCGATATCCTCGTCATCGGTTACGAGCGCCTTTTTGATTACCTTCATGGCATAGACGCGTTTCGTTCGCTTCAGTTCTACCATCAGCACCTGTAAGGTACATATATACAACTTTTCATTCTACTTCTTATTTATATGATAAAGTATTTTTTTTAAATTAAGGAGGGGTTTCTTTTAATTAAAAATCGTCTATTAATGTCTTCGCTTAATTTTGACATCAACTAATTTATATAACAATGTATATAAAATGTTACATACACCTAATTCTGCCTTATTGTAATCTAGACTATAAGATACTTCCTTTCTTTCTTTCGTTCACACTCGATAATGTAAAAAACAAGTATACGCGATTTAAATCCGGAAAATTGTTTTATTTCCTAGGAGAATACATATTTTAAAGTACGCGTTGTACTTGTTAAAATGTATATAAATAAAATTTGATTTTGATACTAGTAAACCAGCTGTCAAAATAAGAATGACAAAGGCATTAGTGATTAGTAATCGATTAGAACGTCATAACATTAACAATTTAGACATTTTTGGCGTAATTTTACCTTTTTTCACAATTTATCGACAAAACTGGTCGATAACAACTACATGACTATTCAAATATTATGAAAACTGGCGACCCTACACATGTCATTTTTCTCCGATCATACCATCGAGTATATATAACCAGAAAGAGAGAGGAAATAAGGGTCATTCGTCTCTGGCAACCCATCAGGCAAATGGGCCTTATATCACTTTCAAATATCCACTATCGTTTGTGCTGAAATCAGTACAGCGCCAACAACAGTCCTGTGTGTACGTCTCCGTATATTTAAAAAAATATCTGTATTCATTGTAATAAAGATAATATCTCTAATAACGGGGGCTGTTCCTTTCGGTGGTGTCAAAACCACAACATCTAATTATAAAACAAATGGAATTACATTTTAACGGTAATTAAATATTAAATATGTAATTTTGGAATTTTCGCCCATTATAGCAAAGCTCAAGTTAAACTGGACGATTTGAAGTGAAACAATGAACGACACCCGTCATTTGTCACCGTAATGATTTGGCAGAACAGTGGTCAAACTAATTAAAATGACATTTCGTCTCTATTTCTGGTTATATACTTTATGGTTTATACCTGTATGCGATCTGTGCAGTACTCATAAGTTCAAATGTGGAAACACCATGAGACCACGATCAGTATTTTGATCCATCTTACCTTGGCATAAGAGCCTCGTCCAATGACCCTGATGAGCTCGAAGTCGTCCAGCGAATACTGGCGCTGCGAACCAGGCTCGAGGTCCTCGCGCACCACCGCCGGCGGCGCTGGTGGCGTTTCGGGCAACGGCAGCTCTGGCTCCGCTCGAGACCTGACAATCACAATAACATGTACGATCTAATTGGTGTTGTAGAATCCTTTTAAAACCATGTAACTGTAATCCGTAAGAGCGATGCCCCACGGGCGCTGCCAGTGGGTTGCGTCGTCGTAATGCTATGATTTCAACGCAACGTATCGCAGCACCACTCTCCGCTTCGTCTCCTGGCCCCTTGTTTTTAGGCTATCGCTATTGCTTCACATTGGAAATCAAAGAACTATTGTTTTCGAATCTAATTATTGTTTCTTTAAAGAAACCAGGGTTCCGGGCCCTTTACAGATCCCATGGGCAGGGCAGACTATATATATTTAAAAGAACAGGGTATTTGTAACAGACTCTGGGAGTGCAATTCGTTTATATAATGTTTCAAAAACGTTTCTCACCTGACAGAGGAAGCGCGACCCAATGTGCTCTCTCCATTTGCGTCATCCTTGACTGGGTCAATGGGGTCGACATGCTCGTTGGAGCACGGTTTCTGGACCAGTTTGTGGCACTTCTTGTGGACCAGCAGCTTGCACTGGATGCACTTGAAGCCTTGCCGGCCCAGGCCCCAGATGCGGTCTTGGCAAAAGGCACAGAAGGCGCGCTGGAATGTTTAAATAAAATCATTAAAGATTTATATTGACTACATATAGTTGCTGTGAATGTTGTAATGTGAACAAATTACAACACAGTAACAAAATATTAACGATTTGTTTAATTCTTCAAATTTCTTAACATACGAAATGATTTCCTTGTTTTTAAATAAAGTTATATAATATCTTGTCATTGGCTCCAACGAGAAAAGCCAAAAAAACGAAAAAAAATTCAAGTGTGATAATAATAATTTTGCTAACGGTAAATATAAATAATATAATAATTATTCTAACGACCGTAAAAATATTGAAGATGACCAAAGAGATTATAATTTTGCACAGAAAACACTCTCAACATATTTGTCCTCGTTCATCTGACCTCGACGACCACGGTGACCCAAAGGTTTGCACTATGGGCGCTGAATGCGGAGGTGCCGGGTTCGATTTCAGGTAGGACCAATTTGGGAAATGAACTTTTCTAAATTGGTTCTGATCTGAGTGTTTCGTGTAGGAGTGCATTGCGTCAATCTGAGATCCATAGTATATATCTCATATATCTAGTTTGGAGACCAGGTATTGGTGTGGCTGTCTAGCACATTATTATTATTATTATGTTACGCTCTTGAACCAATAGTGAACTTAGAGAATAATAGTGAATTTAAATTTTCAAATTGCAATCGAAGTTGGATATTTTGCCGTAACAAATATCTCATTAATTCAACCGTTTTCAAGGCTTCGAAGGTTTTCATGCAATTTTGATTTCCTTCATTTTTGTGATATTATCAGTTTCAAGTGAAATAAGTATTACTTACTCTATTAAATCGCTTTGCCTGGAAGATGTGTCCATTAACGCGGTATAATTTTCGCCACCGCCGCGCTCCCCTCCTATATATGCTTCCTGAAAACAAAAACAATATTTTCTCTAAGTCAAAACAATAGAGCATGAATTCCTTTAACTAGGCGTTGTCAGCAAGACCGTGACTTTGAAATGTTCTCGCTAATTGGCGCCTGGTAATGACGCCCACCAGGCCCTAATAGTAGTCATGATAATAGTGCGCTGTTCATACATATGCAAAGATATTGAACAAAGCATTTCTGTTAAAGGAAATTACTTTTGTCATTCCTTTCCTTTATGTTTTGCGCATCCTGGATAACTATCGGTGAATATGATGGCAAGCATCATGCCAGCGATACGCTAAGAAGAATAAACCTTATGAATAAAGAAAAATGTTCCTTTCCTCTATGGAGAGAGTTCAGGCTTCTTGTCTATTGACTTCATATGTTTTCCAAAGCTTGTGAACTTTGCTCGAAATTCTGGTCTCATCACGATGTTCTCCTTCACTGAATCGATAGTAAACATTCACTAATATTGGCAAATTCAAATTGATTTGCTTCATAAATTTAAACCTTCTATAGAACTGTCAGATGATTTTCGACTTCCTATGAAACAAGACATTTGCACTACATGATTAACTTAACCAACACAACAGTAATCATTTAAACAATATAAAAAAAAAATTACGTGTACTCTAGTTCGTTACTAAAAGGGAACTGTTCACAGAAATAAACGATAAAATATACGTTACATTACTATCTTATCATGGATTGATCAACAATTATACGAATTCGAATCAGTTTCTAACAAAAGTTGATAAAGGTTAAGTTTAATACATAAAAAAACCAGGTATAACATTATTTATTTATTTAAAGAAATTGTTTGAAAGGAGAAAAATTCGAATGCCGAGCATTTTGCTCATAGTTTAGGGATTGGAAGCTCATATTGTAACTAATTATGATGGCATATTTTGCCACTAAAGAAGTATAAACGAATTTCCAAGTTCGCTGGATAGTGAACCTGGAATTAATTTCGGTTTTCCGGTATTTCGGTACAACGATTTCCCGAATTTAAGACCAGATAACTTAAAGTGGCAACATAAAGGTCGGGTAATGATTATTCTGAAAATAAATCTTTCAAAAAGTTTGACATATTCTTTGCAATGGCAAAATCAAATGCCATCGATCATTTTATTTTAGATAATAGTATTGTTATTGGTTTCAGAATTGCTTCTTCAAAGATATCAGTGTGTATGATTCAATAGAATGCGAGATTTTTTTTGTAGCAATTTTTATCTATACGGTATCTTTCTTGGGAAGGGCACGCATAAGTACTTGTGATATGAAATCATGCGGACTTTTCGATTTGAAGATAAACTTACTCATACATTCAAATCTAGCCAATATATTTCATGAGTTTCCTGGAATCATTAGTCAATACCGGAATAGTCTATACCAGAATTACGGTGTACAAAATGTATAAAGTTGTTTAGATAAAATGATATATTGTTTTTTGTTTATTTACAGTGGAGATAGTTGCTAACGACTGCGTTAATTATTTGATAATTTCGTATGGCAAATTGTGCTAAAAACGAACTTAAATTTGCCATACAAATCTTTCTTGTTATTATACTGGGTTATTTGTAAAATACTAACAACCTCGCAGATCTATGTTACCAACATCATAAACGACAAATTTTGGTCCATGATTTTTAATAATTCATCACATTTTACTAGAGATGAAAGGGATAGTGATTTGGACGGAGATCGGATATCCGGCGGACACCTTGGCCGGATAGCCGGATATCCGGTCGCAACCGGTTTACAGCGCGCATCCCCATGATTGATTGATTAGTGAATGATTGCACTTTCACACGATTTGATTTGTTGTGGTCACTTGGTTTTTATAAAAACGATTAATTTATTTGATAATATAAACAAATACATAATACAACAATGTTGACAGTAAAAAATCGCAAATTCGGCAATATTTTATTATCAGTGCTGTTTGTTTGTTGTGCCGAATGCAAATTTGTCGCGGTGGAGAAGGAAAAAAGCAATTACATCATTCTTTGGCTATATTAAAATTTCTAGTTGTTACAAGTATAAGCCTAGTACTTGATACACCCGTTATTATTTTGTTTCAATTGTATATCATTAATTTGGTTGTGATCTAACTAATTCTAAATCTTGATGCCAGATTTGCCATAAATAATTTTTTAATCTACTTACACGTTTCATTATTGTAGGTACACATTGTATTTGAAGACAGATCAAATCGATCGTGAACGCAAGGATCGTATATCGTAGAATACGTAGGGCGCACTATAAGTTTCCGGAACTGGCCATTTACATACACAATATTTAAAAAGTAATTACAAAATTCGAAAATGGAACTCTTTGGCTGTAGAATACAGTTTGTTTCAACTGACTGTCACTTGTTTTTACATTGTGGTGGTATTTTAGAAATTGGTTGTCTACATCACCATGGATTTAACTCGTGAAAATTTTCGTAGTATGATTTTCTACGACTTTAAGCGTAATTTAACAGCTCAGCGGAGGTTCGCTCGGCTTCGAACTGCTTTTGGCGATGAAGCACCATGCAAGACAACTATTTATAGCTGATTTGCAGAATTCAAACGCGGTCGTGCGAATCTCAGTGACAAATTTCGTGACGGTCGCCCGTCCACTGCTGTAAACAACAAAAACATGATGCTGTGCGCCATATGATTAAAACAGACAGGCATGTGACATACCGTGAGATTCGGGCATCTTTAGGCATAAGCATGGCAATAGGCATCAAATACAATCAATACTACACAAACATTTGAGTGTGAAAAAGCTGTGCTCTCAGTGGATCCCACACAATTTGACTGAGACTCGAAAAACGGATCGTGTCACTTGGTGCAATGCCATGCATACCAGATTCAATGAAGGGGCGTCAAACTTGGCGTGGGACATAGTAACAGGTGACGAAATATGGATATATATAGTTACGATCCCAAAACAAAGCAGCAATCGAGCGTATGGGTCTTTCGATGAGCCGAATGGGATGAGCCGAAACCAACCAAAGTGGCGCGCGTGTAAAATGCCTCTAAGCGGATGATTGCTTCTTTTTTTAATAAAGCTGTACACGTGGCTACTGTTGCTTTGGAGAATCGTTGTACCGTGAGTAGTGATTGGTACACGACCATTTGTTTGCAGGAAGTTATTGACAAACTCCGTAAAAATAACCGTAAACGCCGTATCATCTTGCACCACGATAATGGAAGTTCTCACACGGCTAGAGAGACAAATGGATTTTTGAAGGTGAACAACGTTGACCCAATGAGCCACCCCGCGTACAGTCCCGACCTGGCACCTTGTGACTTTTATTTATTTCCAAAAATTAAGAACCAGTTACGCGGTCAACGATTTTCATCACCTGGAAGAGGCTGTCGAAGAGTATGAAAAATATGTTTCCGAGATTGTCACGGAGGAGTGCCATAAATGTTTTCGAAATGAGCTCATTCGTATGAAAAAGTGCATTTACGCTAACGGAGAATATTTTGACAAATAATAAATTAATTTCTTTTTTCTTATTCATTCCGGAAACTTATAGTGCGCCTCACGTAGAACCAACATTTAGCACTTAATGCCGAACAACGGTATTCATTCACCATAATTCACCTTTATTGAGATTACTAAATTTACAGATAACCTTATCTAACTTCATAGTTCTTTCAGTTTCAACTAATAAACAGATTCAATCAAAATTCAAATAAAAAACAGGATCAACAATCCTGTAGTTGCTGTTTATCGTATTATTATCATCTTTAATCAATAAATTCATTTTTTGGCGTACTGATTATGATTTTTTCTCCATTTGAAACATCCGGTATCCGAACGGATATCGTTCTACTATCCGGTATCCGGCCGGATAGTAAAAATAGGCCGGATAGGCTGAATACCGGATAGTTACCGGATATCCATTTCATCTCTACATTTTACTTTCATACAAAAATATAAATATTTTTATGTTTTTGTACAAAATTATTGCCAGTGTACATTCATATTTGAGGCACGAATGTTTCTTTACGTAATTATGTATGCTAGGTAAAGCAGAAATGTCGAAGACTTTAACGCTTCTACGTCAAATTAACGTACTGTGAAGAAAATCAGAAAAGCGAAAACATTTAGAATAGCATTACCACAACAAAGGTTCGATTCAAAGACTAGAACGAGCAAAATAGTCAGCGACCGAATAAAACTCACAACATTACAATAGCTAGCCTGTTTATTACCCTGACAATACGACGGGTAAGCAAAAGCGGGTGAAAGCAGGCAAAACCGGGATGAATTCTGGCAAACGCGTGCAAAGTCAAATTGAGCAGTGCGTAGGGATGTCGGAGTTTATTGAGACGATTACCTATCGATAATATATTATAACGTTACAAAATTTTATAATCGATTTGATAACTGAATAAAAATATGGATAATTTTGTACAATTTTGTCAGCCTTTTATTATATATTATTGAGAGAAATATTACAATATACAAATTGAACACCTATTTATACAAACATATTGTTCTCTTAAAACGTTTGTTGCACTTATAAGAAAAATACGCTCCCAAGTAAAATTATATTGTTGTTTTTAAAATTAGAGGGTGATAAAAGAGAAACAAAAAGTTGTCCTCCAATAGGTACTGCGAAGTGATTCTGGGCTTAATGTCTTGGAACGTCTTAAGTGGTTTTGTGTTAATTTAAATCTTAAATATAATTGTGACGTTTTCTGTGTCTTATAATTAAGAAACTTATATTCTCTTGTGCTGACCCCAGACGAGAACTTCGCAACCGATATAGGAATTATACTATTATAATTCCAATTTTGTTATTAATTTATAATGCTGGTAAATATTGTGTAATTCAAAAGACTATATTTGTAAGTCAATGGACTATATACATTATAGTATTAATTAATCTATTTCGTACATACTGTTATTTTTACAGGACTGTTCTAATATTATAGTGTACCATAAAATAAATAATACTAAAAATAATAAAAATTCTGTATTTATTTTATTGAATATTATTATCTTTTTGCTACCATATATTTATTGGTAAATATATATTTTTTACTACTCAAAAGTGATAATACTCTACTAGTTTGTTATTATTATTGAGGTAAAGATCAAACAACACGAAGAAAAATATTTCGATCAGTGTTTGTTGCCAGACCGGGACCAGGATTTTTTAAATAACAATACTGATTAATCGTAACTAACTAATGGCTACTTCTAATAATACTAATACTTGAATAAGAATGCATCAACTTATTGACATGTATCGATACTATAATATCGGACTAGTATCGGTAAACTATCGAGTTTACCGATACTAGTACGACTCGTAGTGCCCGGTATCCGAGACATTCAAATGCTAATTCGCGCAATCTTCATGCAGGTATTGCTCGCTACTTCACGGATGGAATTTTAGACTGCAATATCTTTATCTCTACAGATAAAAGGTATTTTAGTGCAGGAACAAATCCAAGTAATCACAATTAATTTTGTTTGTGTTAAGATTGTAGGTTTAATATGACAGACAAGATTAGTGGTGTTATTGTATTATTATTTTGATGGAACGTAGTATTGCTAGGAGTTGGTAGCACGCTAGGAGAACGCTGGTTCGAATCCAGCCGGATAGAAGGATTTTTTTGTAAGTGTTCGTAATCTTTGTATTAATACGTATAATTTAGTACATTTTTTACTTATTACACAGTCATATTCAAAATATGTTGAATTTTAATATAAGTAAGACTTCGACCCTTTCATTGGTTAAAACGATAATTGCATACAGTATACAATTCGTCGGCTTTGCTCGATTTTTTGACAATTAACAAACAAAATACGAAGTAAACGATCGATATCATATTTTTAGTAGATCAACACGTATATGGCTTTCCGTATACAATATATTCCCCAAGGAGAGATAAGTTAGGTGCGCTTTGAAGATTCCCCCTCCCGTACTTCATACAAAATGTAAAAAAGTTACGTTTTTTATTATTTTTGGTCTCAAAGTTTTATTGAAATGTATAATAAAAATATTTTAAGTACGAATGAAAATTTTCAAATAAAAATCAATAGCCAATTTTCTTTTAAAAGTTGAAATCGGTTAGAGGAAAGTGGGTGAAATCCAATAAACCAGATTCATCCCCTAATTTGTCACCCTTAGATGTGGAATATTTTCTTCAATTTTTATTGGGACCACTACTGAGGTACTCTCTTTCCAACACACATAAAAATAAATACAGTCGAATTGAGCATCTCCTCCTTTTTTTAAGTCAGTTAAAAAGTAAAAAAAAAAGGAACTTACGGTCTTCGCCCGCGCAGGGCATGCCAGGCGCCGCGGGAACATTCGGGAATACTGAAACAAACAAACAATATGACATTAGGTTCACTGGAAACATATCGTATACATTTAAAATCTATATCACGTGTAAAAAACAATGTATGACGCATGAATATCAATCGATTACGATAAAACATCATTCTGTCCCTTCTTTCTTTCTTCGTCATTCTGTCTTTTTTTAACACGAAGTAAAATGACCAGCTAGTGATTGCAGTAGATAAATATTCTATCGACTATCGACTGAATGTTGGTCTTGTTTCGTTTTAATCACCCTCGACCCACTATTCATCCAATTACTGAGCACGAGTTCGTTTGAACTGTCAATTTTGTAAGTTCATACATATAGGTACATACACTGTATTTAGAAAAGTTATGAAAAATACAAAGAGGATACATATATTAAAGTTTTTCATTTTAACTCAACACAGATAATCAATTCCGGCTATTCATGTTAAAACGTATATGAAAAAAATTTTTCTCGGTACTAGCAAACCAACTGTCAAAATAAGAATAAAAGAAGGCAATAACACAATTAGTAATCATTAGAACGTCGTAACATTCATAATTCAGTCATTTTTGGCAAAAATGTATCATCTTTCATAACCTATCGATAAAACTATCGACAACAACTACATAACTATTTAAAATTTTATGAAAACAACCCTACAAAAGTCATTTCACTCCGTTTTCAAAAAAGACAGACTATAGTTAAGTTGTTGTGCCCGCGCGTGCATAAGTTTCAGAAATACCAGACCCCACTGCTGGGCATTGGTCTCTTGTAAGGAGAGATTTAAGTCATTGTTATTCGTCAAAGTTGAACTATATGTATTTTTGGTAGCAGTAGAGCTCCTTGTGAAAGAGTTAGTCCAGAGCAGTACTGCCACCTTACCTATTGCTGCGCTCCGGTTTTGAAGGGTAAGGGTGCTACTGAAATTACTGGCAAATGGGACTTGTCATCGTGTATCTCAGGGTGACGGGCGCGGTGGCAGTGCCCCACAGATCTTTGTGATTTTAAGTTTTGAATAGCACTGCAACTGCTATGGACAGGCTTGTCGCTTACCACCAAGTGCACAAACTAGTTCATTTCATCACTTCGTCGTTACTATCATAAAAAAACATCGTGGTTAGGATTTAACAAGTCCTTTTATTGTTTAAAAGAAAATGGATTTTAGTGTTTGTAGATAAACTATCCTCGAAAAGCTTCGTGCTCGAGTGACCATGGCGGCTTTGCTCAGTTTTAGTTAAAGCGAACTGTTGCTTTGGAATAGAATACACTCTTATTTTGATTCTGAATTGGATTACGAATTTCTCGTCGTTTCGTTTCGTGCCTGAAATCGTAAGTAAGCAAGCAAAAACATGAAAGAAAAACTGCGCACAAGTACGGACTAAAACGAATGAGAATAAGTTACTTTTGTCGCAAAAGAAAAGCGGCGTCCAGATCATGTAAGGAGGTAAAAGTGAAAGCCTAGCAAAAGACTGAATGGCGTATAAAGACAAGAGCTTTAGCTATTAAATATAAGACAGAGAAGCAAACACGTCCATTTTGTTTAATGAGTCCGTTCAACAAGCACACACGATGACGTCATTATCTTTGCTGATTCGTTCATGGTTCCAAAATAATAAGTAGGCGCAAAAAATATTGTGTAAGTTTCACCGTTCGGTGATATAAAGATACGGAACACGCAAGACAAGGCACCAGAACAGATTTACAATACAGAAGATTGGCAAGAGCGATGCCACACGAGGGATGCAGTGTCGCAATGTAATGCCGCCTTCTTTTGCACCGCAGTATCACTCCCTGGTACGTCTCCTAACCCCCTTGTCCGATGTTCACGCGTCCCGAAACCGCGCGCTGTTTCAACGCACTGCGTGGCATGTCGTTCTGATTTATATGCAATACAACGCATGGTGTGCAAAAGCTCCTAGGCGAATTAGTGTTGAACATGGATTGTAAGTTCAAGAAAAAGCAATTTCTCGCTTATTTATTTAAAAGATCGAAGATACAACTATAACAATAACTAAGTAAATTTTCTGAGAGATTAAAAAAGGTAACAGTGAACAAGTACGTAGACAGAACATACGCGTAACATTGTTGGTCACAAGGGTACTTAACATCAGATGTGTTTATGGTGATTTGCCAATTATTCGTCTATTTGAAAAATAAAAACAAAATTAAATACAAGAAATTCCACGGCAGCGTTGACAGGGTCGCCGACAAAATCAATTTTGATTTATATTTCTTTTAAGAGGACCTCGAAAAGGGACACTTTGTTAGGACATCAAAGTTTTGTTAGCGTCATTCCAAGATGTTAATTTTAATTAATTACTGTAATGTCAGATTGGGAAATTAGTATTTTTTGAGTCCTTGACAGATTATATTTAGAAGGGTCGTCTGTCATTTGTTCAGTAATTAAAAATTAATGACATTTCTTTCATAAGAGAACCGAATAATTAGGTAAAAATATTTAAGTAGGTGCAATATTATTTTCTATTGTCTGTTGACCAATTTCGTTGTTCACTTGAGAGAGCAATTGCCCCGGTTTGGCGAAAAGTCGTCAGTTCGGGTCCAACCGGGTTGAAGGAATTTGTCTTTGTATTTGTTTGGTCTTTATATCAATAATATGTAGGTGTTCACAAAACTTCTTAAATTTCCACTCCTGCCACTTGGGTCCCATGCCTATAATCCTACGGGATTCATGAGTAATGTTTTCGCTGGATCAAAAATTTTGGGACTCTAGAGATTAAGTCTAGTGGGAAACAATAATTGACCTCTATTAATTTCGTGATATAAAATTGACGACTTCAATTCACAAGTACTTTTAATGTCGATATTCGGAAGTCGACCACAAGTGAAAGCTGCA
This sequence comes from Hyposmocoma kahamanoa, assembly GCF_003589595.1. Taxonomy (NCBI): domain Eukaryota; kingdom Metazoa; phylum Arthropoda; class Insecta; order Lepidoptera; family Cosmopterigidae; genus Hyposmocoma; species Hyposmocoma kahamanoa. Next base: position 4,162,340 of record NW_020653853.1, read on the forward strand.
ATAACAGAGTGCAATTCGCGGCTATCCAAAGTCGAAAAAAAACAAACCCTTAGAACCAATTCAAACGTTCAGCGGGAGCCAAAACGTTCGATTCTAATTCTTACAGAGGGCGCATTTAGAAACTGTATTTTGAAATAAAAGCTTTATTGTAGTGATACAATGCATACCAAGTAGACAGTCTAAGCATAAATAAGATTAATTCTTGCATCGTGCCACTTAATTTGCATGAAGCAGAAAGCTACCTACAGACTTTTACTTTAATGAGTAAATGTGTCAACCGACCGTGCGTACCTAATTAAAATCATCCGTCTGTGATTGCAATGGTTTTATCAAATCTTCGAAATGGAACACGGTATCACGTGCAAGCAAGCAAGAATTGTTCTTATAATTCTAAAGATGCACGTCACAGGTGAATTGACAACGGTGATGGTGTTGGATGCAGACGTCTCAGAACCGTTTGTGAGCGGTTGTTTTCGAAATTACGTGAAGAAGACTATAAGATGGATGTCAACGCAATCAATGTCATGGAAGTTAATAGGGTGCACGAAAGGAGTCTCGCCGCATGACCTACCATTACTTTACAGCACGTACGGCGTACGTCGATTAAGTACCTTACGCCGATTGTCAAATCCTATCATCACTATGGCAAGCATAATAGTATATGCCACATACAGTTTAGTAGCAGTAGAGCTTCTTGTGAAAGAGTTCTTCGAGGGAAGTACTGCCACCTTACCTATTTCTGATGTCAAACTGACAACTGACCATTGGTATCATAAAAAATATCCATACGATAAGAAGAAGGCGATGGAAGTTAAAAATAATAGTTAGCCTATATTATAGTCCCACTACAGTTGTGACCGATGGTTTTGAGTAATCAAATAAAAGGCTTATTTTAAAATAGGAATAGATAAAGAATAGGAAAAAGAAGAAAGATAAAGGTGTAACAAAACTGAATAAGGGTATAAACATACGTTAGACATGGTAAAAACGAACTTACTCCAAAAGGGCCTGTACTTGTACAAATAGCATGCTTTACAAGCAGTTAGGTTACATGATTTTCAATGGCATAACTGGTCAGTATTTGATATGAAGTCGAGCACGTCTGCTCGCTTCGTAAGTTTAGGAGTGAGTGACAGAATGAAGAAAAGTAAGAATGACGAAAAAAATAATTAAAGAACGGTCCAAAATTGAAAAAGAAAAGAGCGATAAAAAGGTGGGATAACGATGAAAGAGGTCGCACCGCAATAGTAAAAAAATACTCCACTGAATACCTTTCTGTGCGTCGAAAATATGGCAAGTTTACACTGGTAGCACTGACACTGTTACAGTCTGGGCTGTGCTCACTGAAATGAAACAAGTTCTTGGTCTTGTTTTTTTTTGCGGAATAATAAAACGAATTCTGGTTTCTTTGAAAAGAGATGGACGTACGAGGAGGATATTAAGATTGTACGCTTTTGCCACGCTGCGGGTATTCGGCAAACTCATACTCTAATCACCTTTATTTCATAGGTAAGTAAATACTTGAAATCGTCATATTGATAAACTCTAGTGCTCATTCGTAACTGTCCCGATCTACCGACCCGAGAGAAGACCAGGGTACGGCGGGTGTCCGGGCCAAGACCTCCGCCAGTGATACGCTTTCACGGGCGTCTCTGGCGAATCCAGACTCGGGGTATGGACTCGCCGGGGCTTGTGGTAGTTGCAGAGACGGACAAGTTCGCCTGCTCCGGTGGTATGTAGCTGGGGCGTCGTACGCAGGAAGCATTTTAGTACCGGTCTAGACGACGGCCTAAGGCGAGGAGACGCGCGGGGCACGTGAATTGCCCTTTACATCGGAAGCTATATTCGGACATTGTCACAGGACAGCGACCGATATCGCAGGTATTAGCCCGGAGAGCTACACATTCTCCGTCTCCGTCTCGCCGCGTAGATTTTTGGGAACACTGAAGCGACGCTTCGCCGCCTATATCTCCGCCACCAAAGAGGAGATTTGGTAGTGGACTTTAAAGTCAACGGCTTAGCGGTGACAACCGTTAATTGTGTAATGTAGAAGTGAACATGCCTACAGCTCCGGTACATAAGGAGGTAAACGGAAAATGGGGAGGGTACTGTATATGTACCCGAGGCATTAGTCTCTTGAGAAGGGGATGAAGTCAGTGACAGCGGTCTGTGACAACCCTGTACACTGGCTGATCTGGGGTCAAGAAGGACTTAGAAGGTCCCTGTGGTTGTATAGCTTATATTGCCCTTCGCGGATAACCAAGAAGTTGATAGGGTCACTATAATCAAAACACATATCAATAACCTTTAGTATAAAGTTTCTGTTTCACTATAGTTTTAAGCCTCGTAAATGGCAAATTTTGAATACCTATCAACCAGAATCTTATTATAAAAACCGACTGTCACGAACAGCTAGTTTATTTGAATTTTAAACCGCGCAAAACAGACAATAGCTTAATAAAAAAATAAAAAACTATCGAAAATGGAATTTCAAAAACACTGCACAAAAATTGACTGTTGTTAATTTAATACAAAATAATTGAAAACCAATTCACTGGCAATAGTTTAGTTTTAAATTGAAAATATCTTTTGCAGGCACTCAACTATCCATTGTGAATGGAAGCTCAATGTTATTTAGTGAAGAAGCGTTCGTTACAAATGTGCGCGTTTTTTCAAACGTGGAATCAGTTTTCTTCATGAGCTGGTTTGCTTTCCTTTACAAGGCAAGGGTAGACAGGCAGCAATTTCTTCTCGGCGAATTCTAGTAGCAGTAGAGCTCCTTGTGACAGAATACGTCCAGAGAAGTACTGCTACGTTACTTATTTCTGCCGCCAAGCAGTAATATGAGCAGCGTTCCGGTTTTGAATGGTAAGGGTGTTGGCGAAATTACAGGCACATGGGACTTGTTAACTTATATATCTCAGTGACGGGCGCAGGGGCAGTGCCCTTCAGATGTGATTTAAAGCTCTCATGGGCACAACAACTGTTATGGAGAGGCGTGTCGCTTACCACCAGGCGCATGACTCGTTCAACCCGTTACTTGGTATAGAAAAAAAAAAACATTCAGTAAAAGTTTTTCCAATACTGATTTAAAATACTTATTACAATAAAGCGACATAACTATTTATATTATATTCGTAATAGCAGCTTCATTGCAGGATACGGTAATTGTACTATATAGACCACGTCAGTGTACATAAATTCGCCGAAGGGATTTCATTTTCTTAAAAAAGATTCTTATTGTTTTATTAATAAACAACAAACGCGACTTTCCGTTTTTGTTTGCGATTGAATGTCGAAGTGTTCTTACCGACAGTATTTTTTTTTTTAATGCTGCATAACCCGGGGAAACCTGTACATTATCTTTAGTCTATATACTATGTGCAATACCTTATGCAACTCCATTGGTTTTCTTAGCAAATAAAAAAAGGTTTGTCATAATCGCCATCTGGGTAGATAGGATGGTCCATCATTTGTATTCACCACTTCTGCGCCTTTTACGACGCGTTAAGGATATCGGATATTATTATTTGTAATTGGTATCTATATAATAAAATTACCTTCTATAGCTTTTTTAAAGTATCTTCTACAAAACATAATATTTTCAAATCGAAAAGTGAGTTTGTATTGCTTTAGCAGTACGAATTCGCCTCGAAAAAGCTTCTGGAATTGAAAAGATCGAGTGCAAGATGTACAAGCTGAGTTGCAACGTTTTTGCCGCAACATTCGGACTTGACAGGCGTTTAATTTCCTCCAGCTCTACTCTCCTGGTACTTTATTTTCAGAATTGTTGTTTAGTGTTCCAGATCTCTAATCTCCTCATACAAAATTTTAGAAATGTTCAATTGAAAATCTCCGATTCGTGTACTAGCAATAATGTGGAAGACAACCACACCAGTTAGATGGTCTCAAATTTGGGGATTTTCTATACTGCGAGTATCAGAGCACTAACTTCGGGGCCCGACGCGGATTACTTGTAACCTTCAAACAAAACAAAGTTTATTTAGTACCTAATGCATCGACAGTTTAGATGGTGCCGTCAAGTATTATGTAAGGCGGGGGATAGACTGGCGAAGCAAGCGCATCTTCTATTATGAACTTGAGGAGTTTAGGCGAAAGCCTGGCGGTCAACTCCTCAGGTATAAAGATATTCAGAAGAGACATAAGATACAACATCGAGCCGTCTTAATAGGAAGATTCGGCAGCACTGAGCTCTCAATGGCGGGGGATTGTGAAGAGGTAAGTCCACGAGTTCGAAGAGCGACATAAAGCTGTACTCGACGCCAAATGTGAGGAAATAAAGGGACGCCCACCCTCCGCTATTAACTATAATTACGTTGGCGGTGTACTCACGTGTCCTCAATGTGCACGAGAGTTCGCCGTGAAGATTGGCTACATTATTCATCATCGAGCGCATCAGCGCCAACTCAACTAGGTGTCGAAGTGGTCGCCTTGACCGAACACGGTCAGATAGAGAGTATTTAGTACATAGTATGTGTGAATGTGTGAGTGAATTTTGAATTTTAAAAATTCCTTATCATCGTTATTATTAATTACCCTTGGCCCACCGCTGTGCGTCATGCTTGCCCAATAGAGGTTGGAAAGTTTGAATTTTTTCGAAGAGCTATATATATAACGCAGGCGTTCTACGCATGAAAAAAATAGTGTATACTATTTATGTGCGTAGCAATGAAAGCTTAGTGCGTAGTCGCAGGAGCTTCACCACGACAACAAAATAGAGAAAATTGTGCAATTGCAAAATATAATAATTGTGCAATTGCAAAACAGTATAATTTTTGCAAGTATAAAATAGAATAATTGTGTGATTGCAAAATAAAATAATGTTGTAGCTGCAAAGTAGCGTAATTGAGCAGTTGCAAAATGCCGTCAATGCTAATTATGTATTACAAAACTACACATATGAATACATTAAGTATTGTTAAACCAAAAAACAATCCACTGATTGAAGTAAGCAAAGCCCGTACGAGTACAATCGCTGAAGGTTGAGATTGGGTTTGTAGTTGGCACTTTGTCTGTATTTTATTTATTTCCTTTCGCTTCTTTACTGCTCCAAGGATATTTTTAGGATAGGACAACGGATTTTATATTTACATGGAAACTTGATTGTTGGTGTGACAACAAAATGTTTTGGTTGAGATTAAAATTGAATTGATTTCAAGTTTGTTAAATTTTTTATCGCGTTTTCATTCATTACTTGAATGGAAGTATAACTAGCTGCACAACATGAATGTTGACATAATAGATTTAAAAAATTCGAGTTCTGAGAATTTGAGTCAGGTACACTCAAGACGTGTAATCAAATTACTTGGAACATTGAAATGAAAAGAAAGGAGGAAAGCTTTTATTAAGAAAATAAATTCTTTTTTTAAACGTCGTATTCCTTAGATGTCAATTATGAATGTCGTTTTTTCTTCGTACTAAGCCAAAGCGATATGTTTATTTGCATATTGTTCAACACCACTTTCATCTTGGCAGTGTTTTCATTCGATATTTTTTTATGACGTTGTTTATACCATGTCCTTTGACGCGCCCTCTTTGAATGGAATTTTCTTTTAACGTTACAAATACATGACTCGAATAACGAAGCCATTACTTATACCACTACTTCAATAAGTAAAAAGATGATTTAGAATATCAATTCAATACAAATTTAATTACAGTTAATAGAGACATTTATAGCCAGGGCTGCTATTACCTAATTGGGTGACGAAATACTTTCATAGATTTCTCATAGATGGCGTTACGGCTAAAAAGTCGTTGAAAACCAAATACAAAAAATCCGACAACAAGCACATAGAAAAATTCGTGAAGTCCGCTGGTTAGTACCGTATCTTAGTTGGCATAGCGTCTCGGGTTTGCTAGAAGACGTCGGTTCTAATCCGGCCAGATCGAAGGAATTTTTTGTAACTGTTCGATCTTTGTATTAATAATTATAACAAACTACAGTGGAGTAATTTCACAAGAAATAATTGAATATCAATAAGATTTAGAATAGTAAAGCAAAAAAAAAAAAACATACCGGATTAAAAAGCCGTGGATGCCTAATGATTTGACCAACCGCCTTTCAAACAGAGGGTCATGGGTTAGAATCTGGGGTTGCACCTGACTTTTTCGGAATGTATGTGAGAAATGTAATTTGAATTTACCATAAGCTTTTCGATGAAGGATAACACCGAAAGGAAATCTGCACAAATCTGCAAAGCAATTTAATGATATCTGTGAAGTTCGAACTGGGTTCGCGTGGGAATTATAGCCGAAGCCCTTCCACTACGAAAGGAGCCATGTGTTCAACAGTGGGACTATAAAAATTATAAAAATGTTTATTTGGAACAATAACATTACTAGCAGTAGAGCTCCTTGTGAAAGTTTGTCCAGGGAAAAGCATTGCCACCTTATTATCAAACCTATTTCTGACGCCAAGCACTAATGTCAGATTACTGTGTTCTGCTTTTGAAGGGTAAGGGTGCTGGTGAAATGCAGGTACATGGGACTTGTCAACTTATGTCTCAGGGTGATGGGCGCAGTGTCCCTAAGATCTTTGCGATTTAAAGCTCTGAGTGGCACAACAACTGTTATGGACAGGCGCGTAGCTTACCATCAGGCGCACGAGTAGTTTGTCACTTCGGTGGATATTATAAAAAAAAATACAGGCTGCGGTGAAGAAGGTTCTAAAATATCTCACTAGATATCACTAGCAGCTCAGAATGCCGAAAGCTCCAGTAAAAATATCTTTAACAAAACTACATAGAAGAATTTCGACAATTCGATAACGTGACCCGTAGCTCAGTTGGTAAGAGGAATACTGCAGTGCAGCAAGTCGTGGGTTCAGATCGATCATTTTATTAACAATCATTAATAATCTACTTTGTTTCAGTGACCAATCCAATGTAATCCACATGAAATCCATGTGGATTTCCTGGATTCTCTGCCCATGGGGCGTGACCTGTAATCTCAAATTCTTTATTTATTTATGTAAAAAAAAATTGATAATGAAGGTTATTACAACTTACACTAATATTGCAATAATGCACAGATGAATATAATAAAAATACATACATACATAAACTTCACGCCTTTTTCCCATCGGGGTAGGCAGAGACAACAGTCTTCCATTTGCCACGGTCCTGACACAAATCTTTCGCCTCATTAACACGAATCAATGTTTTCATACACGCTCGTCGGTTAAGGGTACACTTGACCTGGCCCTTCTTTAGGATGACCTCAATTTGGTCATGGTAAGTTCGTCTTGGTCGGACCATACCAAATTGCCCGCTCACACTCGTCTTATAAATCTGTTTTGTCAATCTTCTTTCATTCATTCTCTACATGTCCGAACCATTTAAGCATCCCTTTCTCTATCTTTGTCACTATATCTTCTTCTACGCCGCAACGTACTCTTTTGATACTGTTCCGTAATTTATCCATCAGAGTCACTCCTCAAAGCTTTCATTTCTACTGCATTAAGTCTACTTTCATGCTTCTTCTGCTAAATCCAACATTCACTATCATACACATGTGTAGGAACCAGCACCCCCTCATGCACAGCCAAAATTCAAAAATGCGGAAATTCCCAATTCAAATATGAACCAGTCCACCAATGTCTACCTGGACAATAGTCCAGGTAGACATTGGTGGACTATGGCCTGCAATTATTTCGTTAGAAGAAACCCGCGTCCAGTAGGAGTATATGGAGTATATGGGTTAATGATGATGACATATGGTAAAATACGGGATGGCGTGACTAAGATAAATCAAGTGGTTAGTCCAGGTATATAAAGCAATAAAAAGCTACGTATTTTTTTATGGGCTACTATTAACTACTGATAGTTATTTTACTAGTTAATAAATTGATATGTACAGTGTATAATGATTTGGGGAATATGAACGTGGGTTCATGAGGAAAGTTACTGTTGACAACCGCCTGTCTCGTAACAGCACAGATGTAACGTTCCATAGCGCTGGACGTCTCACGCGCCTTTCATTATTATGCGAATGTGTGAGTTCGTTCCGTACATGGCGTATGGCGGGCACGCACACATACAAGCCAGGCTGTTAAGTTTTTATGAAGTTACCATATTCGTCTTATAAAGGGTTTATTTAATTTATTGAACAGGAAGGCATATTATAAAGTCGCGATTACTTAAAATACAAGAACATAGAATAACAGTAAACTACCACAAAATAATGACATGTATGTAATTAAGAATTGAAATTAAAATTAAGATTTGACATTTTGTAATTAAAACTTAGCATATACTGTTAAATTATTTAATTATGTAAATTGTAGGCCGTAAAATTGGCAATACGTCTGATAAAACAATGTTATATAAGACCTTACAGACGTGCGTATACAATAAGTGATTTGATTTAAAGGGTGTTTTATAAATACCATAATAATATATATGTATATATAACACCCTTTAAATCAAATTACTTATTGTATACGCACGTCTGTAAGGTCTTATATAACATTGTTTTATCAGACGTATTGCCAATTTTACGGCCTACAATTTACATAATTAAATAATTTAACAGTATATGCTAAGTTTTAATTACAAAATGTCAAATCTTAATTTATATGGTACGGTATTAATATGGTACGGTAACATATATACATATATACGGTAACATATATACCATATAATAATTAATATGGTACGGTAACAAATTCTAGTTTCATTAGAATCTGTAATCGAACTGTCTTAAAGAGGCTCGTCTTCAATAGTGAATTAAAGGCAAATGTGGATATTACAGGTTAAATAATGGTGAAATTACAGGCATATAGGACTTTCCAACTTATGTCCCAGAGTGCCGGGCGCAGTGGCGGTGCCGATCTTTGCGGTTTAAAGCTCTGAATGGCACTGCAACTGTTATGGATAGGCGTGTTGGTTACCATCAAACTTATTCGTCCCGTCTATGGGTATTATATAAAAAAAATTGGACCGGAAGATTTTTTACGACCATAATTCCCTAAAAAGAACCACTCGGACAAAGAATAATTCGGAACAGTGTATTGTCAACACATTAGGCCGAAAGAAAGTAATCGAGTGATAACAAAAGAAAAGAAAACTAGTTAAAAGTAAATCTATTAGTTGCCCAGTCGTTTACGCTAAAGGCCGTAACACACGAAGCTTGTTGGGACATCAAGATAAGCTTGTTTGTAAAAGACAATGATAGACAGTTACGACCAGAGACGGGCAAGCGCCCTGGTTTTCATCCGGCGTTTTTTAACGCCGGGTTTAAATCGGGTTAAAATCCGAAATCGAGGGCAAGAACTATTTACAACTAAATATTTGTTGTAAATCGAGTTTTGTTCAAATGATATTATTACAAAATGTTTATTGCTTTCCGATCTAGACGACACGATTTACCTATATTTTGAATTATTTCGCTTGACAATCGCATTGAGATAAATCGACTCAAAAAGTTGTTGTGTGTGACTTAGACTTGAATAGACCTTCATAAAATCGAGTCGAATCATAATGTGCACCCTTAGTAGTAAGAATATTTAGGGTTGTCAGGCTCACCACATATTTTTTAACCGACTTCAAAAATAAAGGTGGAGGTTATACGTTCGGCTGTATGTATGTATTACGTATGTTTTCAGATATCTTCGTCAATAATATATAAGACAACTCCGGTATTTGGGAACCGATTTTCATGATTTTTTTTTTTGGAAAGAGGGTACCTCCATGCTGGTCCTATTTACTTTTGAAGAAAATCATCCATCTCTAAGGGTGGCTGCTCACGCATGAAGATTCGTTTGTATAAATAGCGCCTAAATTTTATTATAAGGAGCAATTATTTTAATGGTTGATTTTGCTACTCTCCAATTCAAGGCGTTTTTCTCTCTCAATATACTTTGAGTAGTGAGAACCGATTTTTATTATCTACTTTGTGAAGTCCCGTACAGTGGCGAAGTAGGGGATGAATCCGGGTTTGCGCACTTTCCGGTAACCGATTTCAGTAAAACTTGGTAATTATATGTAATTCCACATACTTTTGAGGTCGGCTTTTTAGTACTCTGTACTGAGATTATTGTTTGAAAGGGTGCACTTTCGTGGTGGTTCCATTGTCACCAAGTCAGAATCTAATGAGGAGATCCCATGAAAATCGAAGGAAATCCTCAAATTTTACAGGAATGTCCGTGTATTCACAGATTTCACCATCAATAGCAAACCAATTTTGAAAATTATTTTTTTGTTTGAAAGGGTCTCTCGAGGTGGACCCTGATGCTATTCTGGGTTCTATTCAGCTATCACAAATGACTAATTATTTTCCGCAAATAAAAGCCGACTTTTCACTTGACACAATAAGCGTAAGCAACAAGTCACCGTCACCATGACAACAGAAAAGAAAATACAAAATGTACAAGGGAGTCCGTAACTGTCCCATTGTCACCAAGAAGTCAGAACGTCTAGTCCCCATTTTATGATGATAAAAATTTATAACCACATACCAAATAAAATTAAAAACCTTGACAGGCTCTCTCTATTCGTTAATCATTTAAAGACATTTTTAATTAGTAATTGTTATTATAACCTTAAGGAATTTTTTGACGATAACAAATAGATAAATTTACGAGTCTAATTTATAAGTATTGTATTGTGTGTGTTTCCGTAATGTATATAATAATAATGATGTATTGTAAATGTATTGTGTAATGTATCAATTTTTTATTTTTATTTTAATTTCAATTTGTAATTTAGAATAATTTAATTTAATCATAAATAAGGATATTCATAACAATTTGACCCCTGAAATATTGCTGTGCCCTTGCAGGGCGTCACATGTATACCTAATATTTTGTACCACCTTGTAATGAAATGTGATATGCAATAAATGAATATGAATATGAATATGAATATGAATACGTGATGAGAGGATCCCATGGAAATCGAAAAAAACCGATAAGCACACTTTTGAGGTCGGTTATTTTTTCAATGAAAAAGTTTCAATTATTACATTGAAATTTGAAATAAGTATAGAATAATAATACCGCATTTCATATTTGCTGTTTACACTCACGATTTTGGGCAGAAATGGGCTAAAGTTAGGTGTTTTAGGTAAATCTAACCCAATGTGACTGCGGTGCCCCACCACAATCCACGCAGCACGAGAGAAAATCTCTACTCAGCCACGGACAACGCAGTCAAGGTAGCAACATACTATTCATAGTCAATATAGTCCTAAAATAAAAAAAGTATCGACACGATAAGAAGAAGGTAAAAACGCGGTTAAAACCTGGGCGGATTGATTGGGTTTTAATCCACTGCCCATCTCTGGTTACGACTCGAATGTTTTACAATTTCTTTTTTTAGATACCTTGATATCACATAGTTTAATCAAAATGTTCCTTGAAAAATCGATATCTTTTAAGAATGGTAGCCGAGTTCCTTGTGAAAGAGTTAGTCCAGGGAAGTGCTCGTACCACCTTACCTACTTCTGTCGCGTAGAAGTAATGAGCATTACAGCGTTTCGGTTTTGAAGGGTAAGGCTGTTGGTCAAAGTAAAGGCACAAGGGACTTGTCACCTTTGTGTATCATGACAGACCCTCAGATTTTTACGATTTAAAAATTTTTGTCACTTACCTCTAGGTCCACGACTTGTTCATCCCGTCACTTGATATCATAAAAAAATGGCGGTCTATTTCCAAAATATCTAAATACGTCAAAAGGAAATGGTTTAAAAACAATTGTATACCAATGATGTCACGTCATCATTGGTATACGATTATTATTCTTCATCTCCATTTTAACAAATGGAGAGTTCGGTCACGATAAAATTTAGCACACTCTGAATATGATGAAAAAATTAGCTATTTTGGTTTGGGCCTCTATTATATGAAAAGCAGCGGCATATATTTTTCTATTCTAAACTTCGTGCTTAGCGTCGGTACCAACGACAAGTTACTTGATTTAAAACTTTTATATGTCAAGGAAATGTGTTTTATTAGGTAATATATTTCATAGCTTTCTTTACTCGTTATATTTTACTTGACGTTACTGTGATATTAACACGAATAGCGAAACTATGTAGTTATGAATGTTTAATTACGACTTTACAGCGACAATTACTCAGTTACCTACACGGCCTTCCTTGTCGTAGCTAGTAATGCAACGGAAGTGTCATAACGGAAACAGATGTCAAATATCTTGATAAATCTTAGCTGAATCGGAAGTGGATGCGGAAGCGGAAGTGTAAATACTATAAAGAACTCAATAAAATAATTCCCAACGGCTAGTTTTTGGTTTCATAAAATAAGTGCAATTATTACATAACAAAAAACTATTATAAAATAGGGCCTGGTGCGAACTGTCACGAATTTTGATGAACTTCCAATTAAAGTTCCGCTATTAAAGTTGCGAAAGCAGAAACGGAAACAGATGTGAAAAAGCGTGCGGAACTTCCTCAGTTGCGGAAGCAGAAGCAGAGGCATCTGTTGCATCACTAGTCATAACTAACGCATTTGCATTTTGTTTTACTTTCGAAATATTGACACCTAAAGTTTTATCGTCACCTAAAAAATTTATAAATAAGATATTAAAAAACTGATTAGAGGGTCTATAGTAGTAGGGTGTAGATCTTATTTGGCTGCCACTCGAAAAGTTTATAACTGAATTTCGTTAAAAATGTCGATTACGTTAGTTATAATAAGGATGGCACTACACTACTCTTATTACCTACTCTCGTTAACTTAATTGTCTCATTTTATGCTGACACCACTGTAACCAGTGCCAAACAGCTTACGCTTTTTGTTACAACTAAGTTACATTATGCTTCAACTTTGTTACATATTCGTTTACTTTGTTTTACCGTATTTTCCTGGCAACTCAATTGGACATAACGCCGATAAGCGAATGAGAAAAGGCATAAAGTTTAACTTTGTGACCACGATCGTATTCGACACCTTTTTTTAAAGTTGATCGGAAATATAGATTTGAAAGGTTTCATGGTTATTCACTAAATCATAGTTTCCCAAAGTGGTCCCTACCAGTGAAATTGAGAAATTGGGGGCATTAATACTGTCCAGAAGGTGATACCGCATTTGAAAAAAGAAAGCTGGAAATATCTATTTATATATATCTTTATTTATTTATATATATTTTTCCTTGTGATTTTTTGTGTTAATATAAAAAATATGTGTTTTCAATTATTTGTTGTGGTGGTGGCCGTTGCAATTTTTTTATCTTACCTAAGTGGGCGGTGAGCTAGGAAGTTTGGGAACCTATGCACTAAATGATTATCACTAATTACAGGTTTCTTATCATAAAATAAAAATAACTCATACCATGGTAAGAAACTTGATCGGAAATATTGTGTTTTATTTTTAAAGATAGAAGCCAAAACGATACAATTCGTTGTTGATAGCCAATGAAAAGCTAAGCAAGCTGCCCAATGCGCGCACGCTATTAAGTGATAAATTTATTTGGCTGTTTGCTGAAAAAACGGTTATGCCATTCGGTATTATAGCGTAAATCTAATAGCGTGAATATATAGACGGGAGTAGCGGTAACTTATTTGATAAGACAACACCTGTAGATAATGCAGCCTTCTATAGTTAGATAACTATAAAAGATACTATTTTCGTAAATAAAACCACATACAAGTGATAGTGCGTTCTCTGAAACAGTTATTGTTCACGCTTACCTCACGCGCACGATTGTTGTGTAAATGTAATCTTTATTTAGTTTAATTGCTTATTTATATAGAAAAGAACCCTCTTAGTAACAGTCAGTTTTGTCAATTGTAGAGTGCAAATAGGTTTAGTTAGTCTTGTCAATGGCGTTAGTAACATTTTATAAATCGCGCTAGTAAGATTTTCCCGCACTCACATATATAGCTCAAAGCGTTTAATAGTTTTCGTATTCAATTTAACCGTTTTAGAAACCGATACACTGGCAACGGATACACTAACCGGTTAAAAAACTACGGTTGCTGTGGTAAAACGAATATGCGAACAAATATGATGTCCGACCCGTAAGTTTTTTCTTTGCTTGCGAACAGCAACCTGTTTCCACCTCGAATGAGTACCCAAACTTCCCAAATATCCACTGAGTCTTATCTGCGAAGCTTATCCGGGAAGTTTTGATTGTAGTTAGCTGTTTTACGAACTTCAGAGTTTCCAATATGTGGATTCACGCGTGTGTGCGAAAACAGTAGGACAAAAAGTTATATTGTTCATTTGGAAGATTGGGTTTTATGGTATAAATGCGTAAATATCTACGTACATACGATTAATGAAATACAAAATTAAATACAATGACAAAGTTTTGTTGTAACTTTTTTAAAGATTCATGATTGATTGATGATTTTTAAAGTATTTGCAAGGTGTAGCTTAATGTGCTGCCGTCTGCGCAACATTGTAGTGTCATTATCACCACCGTCAACTCAATACACGTCTCACTGCTGTGCACCAGCGAGAGAGTCCAAGGAGAGATTTTAAGGCCAATAGCGCGCAATGCTGATTCAACGTGGATTATTATAGACTTCGCATAGTTTTCCAAGTGTTGTGAATATTCTTTGAAATGCAGGGCTTTTTTCGTCGTTAGAGAGAGGTAAATACTACTAAATATTGGTAAATATATGTAAGTTAGAAATTAAAGTAGGCATATGTCGCGTCAGGGATTTGAATGGGATCTCTCGATAATAAACATCCGTTCTCCCAATAGACTAACTAACACCGCTCTTAGTAATGCTTTAATACTTTTATTTTATATCAACCAAACTACATCTCATGCCTTCTGTAATCATGATCAGTCATCCAAAAGTTATTCTCCCTTAATTTTCCCAAAGCATTCGACTTTCAAATATCGATACTTGTAAACAATCAAAACAACGATCTAGATCTTGTTTCGTAAACATTGCATTCGTGTACCGTGAATTCATATCTCTTTATTATACTGGGCTATTCGTATGCGGTCGTAGAGCTTGGCTCGTAGCCGTCTACGGCACGACGCCGTAGCGATTATGGTTCCAGTGAATATGCTTTCATTTATACGTTGCTACAATGAAAATGCATTTTGGATATAAACCGTTTGAGTGGTTTGTATATCTCTATACAATTTCACAGATTTCTGCAGGTTACACAGTGTAATGATAATAACAATATTAATGATGAGTTGAATAAGTTTATCTACAAATACAGTACATACAGTGACTGGAAGAATTTCTGTCAGGTCCGAAATATCGAACATAAAGAAAATTCCTTCGATCTGACTGTACTCGAACCAGTGTCTGTTGCCAAGCTGAGGCTACCGCTCTTTATCAACTGAGCTTATTAATTCCATGAAATGAAAAACAACCGTTCTCTTCATGGGCTTTTATATAATAGCTCTGACTAAATGAATAAATGAAATATTCTTTATTATACATAAAATTAAAGTGGCAATACAAAACAGCAACTTAAGTATAAAAATACTAGGTTTATGTGCAACAGGCAATCCTATTGCTATGTAGCAATTTCATCTAGGCAACCCTAGGATAGAAATTTGGGATATGCAAACAAGGTGCAACCAAAGACCATCTTCATAAATACTATAGTACTTAAGATAAAGAAGAATAAAAGCGTATAATGTAGATAGAACACCGATATGTAATATTGCAAGATATAAATTATATGACAAGAAAAAAAGCGGACAAGACAAGAGGACAAACACGTTGTGCTCTTCTCTTGGTGGTAACAGACACGCCTATCCATAACAGTTGCAAAGTCATTCAGAGCTTTAAATCGCTAGGACCTTGCCACTGCACCCGTCACCTTGAGACATAGTTAGAAGATGACAAGTCTCAGAGGCTGTACTTTGCTAACTTTCAAAAGCGAAACGCAGTAATGCTCACATTTCTGCTTGGTGACTCACATATGTAGACAGAGTAAAATAAAAAATAAAGAAAAATAAAGAAGCCGCATTAATATCCTCAAACTATTGAAGAGTTCTTTAAAAGTGGGCTGGTCATACAGTACGGCGGGCCGTTGCCAAATTGCCGGACGGCCGACCGGCTGCGGGCAGTGGGCGGGGCGAACCCGCGGACCAAGTTCGCTAATAGCCCCCACTGGTAGCGAAACCAGGAGTTCAAAAGTTTATACAGCACGACTTTATACAGAATGGCTATTACGAAGGCATTTTAAAACCCACCTGATTGTCATTATACTAAAACGTAATTATACAGAGCCAACCAAGGCGAACTTACAACGATCTAATTAAGGACGTCCTAAAGAAATGCCAACCCCGTACCTTTCTACATTAGTTTTGATTATACTGCCTACCTTGCGTACCGATCCTTAGGGTATACGATAGGGGCACTATAACCTGTGCGTGCACAGGAACCTTCTACGTGCAGGTTCTGACCCCTTCATGCGAGAATAGTAGCATCTCGCGCTTTACATCGCTCTCGCTCTAGAGCAAGTCGCGCCCTGTCGCGCTAGCACTACTGATCAGCCAGTTTACAGGGTTGTCACTAACTTCGTCCGGTTCTCAAGAGGCTAGTGTCTCAGGTGACCTAAAGAAGGGCCAGGTCAAGAGCACCCTTAAGTTTGGTATAATAAAACAACTAGAGTAAGTAACTCAAAACGTAGAGCGTGGCTTGTACGGACGCACACATTCGCACAATCTCCCGGTGCACTCATGTTGCATATCGCGGGTCGTCGCAACCGCCATTCATTATAGATTGAAGCATTCGTTCGGTATTTAAAAAATGACACCAAATAGTAGACGTGTTCATTGTTGTGTTTATGGTGTTTCGAACAAAAATGACTTAAATTTGGAATTGTTCAGCATTTCATATATATTTCATACTCACACACCCACAATCGATATACCAACCCGCGATGCCTATATAAAAATATTAAAACGTAAGTACTGCATTTAACAAAGGCTACTTCAATATAGCACAAGAATACTGCGATGAACGTCTAATTTTCTTATTTACAACCAGTATGTTGTACAACCGAAATAATAACGTGATAACCCTAGGGTCCGAGCGAACTGTAGGGACTGGTGCGCCGGATAAGCGGGAGTTGCCTTATTTGTTTTATGATACTATGCCTGGACCTATGAGCATTTATGTAAGCATGGATGCCTATCGATGAAGTGAAAGACTTGTAACGGGACCGTAGCAAGTGGAAGACTGTGTAATTATACAGTTAATCACAGACGTATAAGACTAGATACCTCCAGTGAATGTAAACCTCCCTAATGCAGTCCCGAACCACCTGCATACAACGGCTCACGGCGGCTTTCACTCGGTAATCGATCTATTTAGTGACCGTCCTAAATTGAATCATTTTGGTGACGTTTTAAACTTTCTACCAAATCCACTATTAGGCTTGCGGGGCAAGAAGGCTAGTTTAAGAAATTGGATAGGGTTTGGGGTGTTTATTCGATTCGAATACAATGATTGTTGATAGGGCCGTGGGGAGGTTCTCGAATTATATTAGTCCCTTAGCATGGATCAACGTAACTTATAATTACGCGAAGGTGATGTAACCGATCCATTTTCGTCAACATTTTCATTTACGTTTTTCAGTGTTACAAGGGACTCATTTAACTAGCTATTTATCGATAACTATATGGTACGAGTAGGATATTATATCAAATACATTTCCAAGAGCGTGCGCTGGAATTTTTCAATTTAGTTTCACCTTTAGCCGAATATAAAGATTGGAACCTTATCGTTGAATGAGCACCTCGTACGTGATTTCTATGTAATTTTTCAGGACGGAGATAAAAATGTGGTGTAAAATATTATTATTATAAGCTATCCCACTGCTGGGCTAAAGCCTCCTCCCTTTTTTCCATCGACCCGGCCGTGAAGAACACATTTAAAAAAAAAATTTAAAGTTGCGAGATTTTAATGCGAGGTTTTCACCATCTTTCATGAATCTACCGCTTTCTCCTACGAAACACTTTGCTTCCTCGTTCCTAATCAGTACGGCACGGAATACGCTACCAGCGTTTGCTTTTTCCGAACAGTACAATTTCGATTTCTCAGGTTTTCGCGATTGTTACACATAGGAAAAGAAACTATTTTTTTTCGGATCAAATAATGGTTACACACGACTTTTAGCGGCGATACAAACGCGCGTTCGCAAAACGCTAATCTCTAAAGGTGAATCGCTACATTTGAGATTTCTAAGCGATAGCATATCGTTACAAAGACGCGATTGCATCGATGCAATCGCCAAAAACCCTAAGTACAGCGATGCAATCGCGCGTTTGTATCGCTGCTAAATGTCGCCATTTGTAACCTCTCTAAATAGCGAATATGATGAATAGGCATTTTTAAGGCAAACGCTCACCGTCAGGTGTCTATTTTATATAAGAAAAAAAATATTTTATTCATACTCATTACTGCACTGCGGTTTGGCGATATTAGTTGAAGAGTTGGATACTTAACGTCGTTTGCCAAATTGGCACGTGGAGAGCGGCAATGCAATGGTTAAGTTCGCTAATTGCGCCACCGCCGTGCCAGAAGTTACGAGACACGGGTAAAAAATTGCCACTGGCCCGATTCTGTTGTAAGTTATAATAGGAGAATGTATAACAACGTTGACACAGAGGGTGTCCCGAGTAAAATGGGGATAATGGAAGTTAAAAGCATCCATTTTTCTCAGTACTATTTATGGAAATTTCGCCTACCAATTAAAAGCAACCAATTTTCTTTGAACTATTTACGAAAAATTCGACCATGGAAACAATTAACCTATATTTTTAGTACCATTTATTAAAAAAAACTCGACAACACACAATCTGACTATAAGAGATAGGAAATGGAAGAAATAGCTCAGGCGTCTGAAAATTATCAATAGCGGAGATGAGCGAGATTCGAGATTATTTTAACTTTTTTATTGTGGTTGTGTCACTTAAAGCTTTAAATCGAAAAGATCTGAGGATCACTGCTACCGTGGCTGTCACTCTGACAAGTCTAATGTGTCTGTAAGTTCAACAGTTCACATTACTGTTTGGCGGCAGAAATAGGTAAGGTGGCAGTACTTCCCTGGACAAACTTTTTCACAAGCAGCTCTACTGCTACTATTATAACTTTTAACTATATTTGAAATTACTACTTCAAATATACAAAACATATACAACACATTCAAAGGTCAGTGTGTTTTAGTAGAATATTATTAAGTGTACAAATCACCCGACCAGTCGAAATTCGTGAAGGCTCAAATAGGCCAAACTCAACAATGCTACTTTGGACCCTTTGCTGTGTAACTCTAGTTCCCCAGGGCCCAAAGATGTAACTTCTCGCTAAGGAGCTTTCAGTTTGCGTCGTTGAAACTTCCGGTGACCAGCTACATCCGCCAAAGATTATGTCTAGCGATCCAAAGAGGAAACGTCGCTAGTCAGGAGGGCACGATACTCTAGATGAAATGTATTCCCTTGATGAGGTGGATCTGGGTTCGATACCCGGAAGGACCAATATGGGCAAATAAATTTTGTAAATGATATCGAGATCTTAGGTTTACGCGATTGTTACACATAGGAAATAAAACTATTTTGTTTCTCGGATCTTAATTGCGTATGTTTGTTTTTTCAAACACACCAACGTTTGGAGGTCCCTCTGCGGGTCCCACGGTCACGGGTCATGGGTCCCGAAACGTTGCTTTGTTTAAAAACACAAATGCAACAAAAATGAGAGTCAACTATTTTATTTCCAAATGTGTATTTGGGCAATTTTTGAAACCCTGACAAGACAATTTACTTGCCCAGTATTTTGTATTCCATATCAATTATAGTCACAAAATAATAAAAAAATCTTTATTTAATAATTTTGCATTATACGATTTCCTTTACTTAAAAATAAAATTGTGGCAAAATGCACATGTAGCTCTTATTTAGGGCCTCAGAAGTAGTTTTAGTACTTCCATTTAGAAATAAATTTTATTTTGCAATAGCTCAATAGCAATGAAATACGTCATAAACTAAGTGCAACACTATGGAGAGAGAGAAAATATAAAGAATATTGTGAAAAGTTTCCATAAAGGAAATGCATTGCAATATAAAATATAATGCTATATAAGCGTGGGATGAAGAGAATTCTACTACTCTTCCTGAACTTTATTATAATATTTCGTATAATGCGAATAAGTCGGATTGAGATTAAAGATTGAGCGAGAAGCTTTTTATTTTGACATTGTCGTAAACTTGTTTTTTAAGTTGAGTCAGTATCATCAGTAAATATGAGATGTCTTTAAAACATATGTTGCATTCATGGCAGGCTTTTTATTTCATAGGGATTCCGCAATGAAAAGAAGAAACAAAGCTGTTAGGTAACATTCGTGTGCTCTTATTGAAATCGGTTATACATATATACAAGTTCTGTCATGCTCGGCGGACTGGAAATAAAAATCAAAATGGCGGCGGCTGGCATATCAACCCGCAAAGTGAAATCTACAAACCCCCTCGCTGCGTTGTAGATAAAATTATGGTACCACGATAAATGCCTCTACCCAGCAATGGACTTAAATATAATGCTGTGGCGGTAGTTTGTTTTCCTTAATTTATTTGGGTTCAAAATTTTATATTTGAATAAAATTTTCTGACAACAATGGCGAGCATCATTTTCCCGTTTCAAATTGTATAAAAGGTAAACAAACACAATTGCAAAAAGCGGAAATGAAGCAGTTAATTTCATTAATTATCCATTTAAAACTGTTAATATTAACGCCATTGCGTTTGCGTCCGCGTGAACGAATGAGTGAACTGTATTAACACGTGAATGAACGAGTGAGTGGGTTTTACGGATATTAAAATAACGGGGTACAGGTACCAATACTCCAATGAATTATTTTGTCTGTAAATGTCAATCAAATCAAGATATATCCTTCAACCCGTAATCACTTGTTGAACTTTCGTCTCCGTAAAGGTGAAAAGTCATATTTTTTTCTCTTGATATTAATACATTATATTACGATTAAAAAAAAACAAACAACACAGTGTGCGTCAAAAAGTAGACCAATTCAATGAGTCCAAACATGATAAGACCTGTAGGAATAGCACGACCAGCCCTGTAGCATGGCTACGCATGATAGCCGCGACACGCGCGCGATAAAATTGAAATAAGCGCACGCTATTGGCTGTCTCAATCACATCTAATTTAGATAGGCAATAGCGCGCGCTTATTTCAATTTTATCGCGCGCGGCGCGACTATCATGCATAGCCATGCTACGCGGGCAGGGCGCGACTTGCGCGAAAGCGACAAAGCGCGGTCTATGCGTGTACCTCGCTTCGCGTTGCAAGTACCTGACGAGTTTTATCAAACTATTATTACGTCATCGTATTTCCATACCAAACAACATTTCAAGCCTATCGGACAAGTAGAAGCAATATAAATTCATTTTATGACTGAGATCCTAGCTTTAACTGGGTAAAGATTAAAAGCTCCTAGTAGCTTGTGAAAA
>NW_020653853.1:4183777-4303623 GCF_003589595.1 Hyposmocoma kahamanoa
GGGAGTACCGCTATAACTTCCCGTGCGACCGGAACCTAACCTCTAACGTCCATGGCTTAGTTGCGAAGAAATAGATACGATATTGTTTAGTTTAATGGATAGTTATGTGTTTCCTATGTTGAGTAACTTATGTAATATGTAAGAATGAAAATAAACCTTCCTCGACGAATCGGAAATTTACTTTTATTGTACGTGTAAACCAAATACATATATTTAGTAGCAGTAGAGCTACTTGTGACAGAGTTCGTACAGGGAAGTGCTGCCATCTTAGCTATTTCTGCCGCCAAGCAGGTGCTGGTGAATTTACAGACTTGTCAACTTATGTCTCAGGGTGACGCGCGCAGTGGCAGTGCCCCTCAGATCTTGGCGACTTAAAGCTCTATTTGGGACAGCAATTGTTATGGACTGGCGTGTAGCTTACCATCAGGTGCACGACTTGTATGTCCAATTGGCGCGGAGTAAGGTACACATCGATTGTTGTCCAGGGTGCGCCGGACATGAGGCTAGACGCTAGAGAGTGTTCCGGATTTTGTCCATACTCTTTAGAAATATATTGCGTTCCATCGCTCAAGGTTCTTTCCAGTTAATAAGTGGCAATGTTATGTGTGAGATATAACACGAAATTGTTTCATAAATGTTTATTAAGCATAGTAATGCTTATCTCGTAAATGCATAAAAATTATTGAAGTTTGCCCATTTAGGAAAATACGCGAAAAGAAAACGACGTACGTACGACTTGAATTGTTTTATCGACTGCGTGGATTTGCAGCAGTTTGCTGCAATTCAAAATGAATGATAATATTTTAAACAATATTTTATTTTCATGCATTCGATGTAAAGTCGCAAATGGTTTAATTAAAGATTTATACTACGAAAATTCGGAACGTGAATGCATGTATCCGGATTTAATTCGATTGCGTATGATTAAAATGTTGTTTTTGTGCGAAAAATACACCTTTGTGCAGGACGCGCCCGAAAGTCAATTGTTTTAATTTTGTTTGGTACACGTTCCGTTGATAAAACAAGCAATACGAGAGTATGAAAGCTTTTTGTGCAATTCCCTTTTCTGTAATGGTTTCCAAAGGGACAATAATATAATTTTCAGATTCATTAAGGTTGAACTGGGAATTACACGATCATACATATTTTTTTGTGATATCAAGAGACGTTACGAACAAGTCCTCCTGGTTATAAGCGACATCCCTATCCATGACAATTGAAGTGCCACTTCAACTTGCAAAGATCTGAGACCCTGAGACGTAAGTTGACAAGTCCCACGTGCCTGAAATTTTACCAGCAACCTTATCCTTCAAAATCGAAATGCAGTAGTGCTGACATTACTGCTTGAAGGCAGAAATAGGTAATGTGGCCGCACTTCCCTGGACGAACTCTTACACAAGGAGCTCTGCTACTCTACTACTGCTGCTACCATTCATAGTAAACAGTTTTTCGAAAAGAGAGCGGTTCACGTTTATTTTTAAATAAAACTATACATTTTGAGTTCTTAGGTTTTCGCGATTGACACATAGGAAATGAAACTATTTTTCCGGATTTAAATCGTCAGTCAACGTGACCCTGGGACGTGTAAAGGGCCCGAAACGTCGGTTTGTTTGAAGAAACAAATATACGCGATTTAAATCCGGAAAAATAGTTTCATTTCCTATTCATTTTGGTTAGGTACAGTCGATGCCCCAAGATACCTATTAACCGTCTATTTGGTTTTGAGCAGATATATGTGAAGTAAGGTTTAACAAACTTATCTTTTAACTTGAGAGACGTAAAATTCATTTTGGTATGACTTTCTTGTTGCATCATTAGTGAATGACATATGAAAAAACTTTTGAAGCCAATATGATTTTTACAAATTTCAACCAAAACATTAAATTCCTTTGCACTTGTTTGTGGAATGTGACGACCTCCGTGGCTGAGTGGCTTGCACACCGGTTTGCATGATGTCGCCATCTCTGAGGACCCTGATTCGAACCCCGGCCGGGTCAATGTAAAACACTAACTTTTCTATATTGTCTCGGGTCTGTGTGTTTGTGGTAACGTCGTTGTTTCCGATATCCATAACACAAGTGCTTTAGCTACTTACTTTGGAATCAGAATAATGTATGTGATGTTGTCTAATATAATAACAAAAGTAGAAAAATGTTTAAGAAAACTCTCAGAGCCAAAAGGTCGGCTAGGAATTCTGGTACCTCAGGTCATCGAGTGTACAAAATGCGATCTTGTTCTTAAGATATCGACAAAAGCTACTTTCATCACACGTACTTGTGTCAATGGATTTATTTACAAATAGTTTTTATCTTAACATTTCTGGGCAGAGATGAGATCGACCAAGGGCAGAGATAAGATAGGCTATATGATGAAATCAAATGCTATTCTTAGGTTTGTCTATATATTGAACATTCGATTCAAACCAGTTTATGATGAAGATAAAAAATAATATCATATTTTTCATCACGCTTGCTCGTAAACAGTGTCATGACATGCAAACAAAGTCGACGATAATGTCCTAAATTATTCTCACGAGCATTTTCATTACATTACCGTCCTAGGGCAGCATATATTTTAAATTTTATTTATACTGTAACTACAAAAAAAAAATTTAGCTTCAAAGTAAACATCTCGAATTTTGTGAATTCAAATTCTACAGTATTTTTAGAATTGGGAAATTATTTATTTTATATCTAATACAACATGGCTCCACGCGTCAGTGCTTTTTATATTTTAGTTCGAGTTGTATTATCTATGGAAGAATAGCTGGCAATCTTTAAAAAAAAAGTGAAGCGATATTTATTCATACAAGGAACAAATTATCGTTGTATCTATTTCCCCGCAAATGTGATGAAAAATATTGTACGTAACACGGACGGTAAAAATTGCAAACCTGAGTGTAAACCATTGCACAATGTACTATTTACATATTGCGCATATTCTACAAATAAAAGAACATTCTGCTTCTTTAGAATGTTCCAAATTCTAAATTGTAAACAGAATTTAAAAGAACTGAATTTTTTCTTATATTATCAATGTTCTACTTTAAAGGAAAATTTAAAGGGATGACATTATTAAGTTTTTTATATCAGAACGAGCAAGTCGTGCATGTAATGATAAGCGACAAGCATTGTCATTCAGTTTCAGTACCTTTAATCGCGAAGATCTAAGGGACACTGCCGTTATCCTGGGACATAAGGTTGACAAGTCCCAAATGCCTGTAGTTTCACCAATACCATAGCCCTTCAAAACCGGAACACAGTAACGCTCAGATTGGCGGCAGAAATAATTATAGTTACAGCATTTCTCTGGACGCATTCTTTCCCAAGGAGCTCTACCGCTACTAAACAATTGATATAACTAATACAAACAACATGAGTACAAGAGCTTGTAGACATTTCTAGAAGGTAACAATTGAAGTTCTGCCGAAAACTAAGTCTAGATATGTACAAAGTTCAAAACACCTTTGTAATTATAATTATGTGTCTAAAACGACAATCTGTGGCAATCGCTGGCGTTATCATTGCACTCTAGGCGAATATTCACTCAGGTACAAGATAAATTAACAAATGGGAACAAAGGATACAGTGCTGGTGTTATATTAAGGCGAAACGGTATTGTGATTGCGTAGGCTTTGAAGCATTTGAAGTAGACACGGAGAGATTAATTGCACTATACTTAAATGTTCGCCTTTATATTCTTTTACTATAAAATAACCCCATAGACCCTTGGCGAATTTGTTATGGAACACGGGAGAAATTTCATAAAAACATCTGTAATAACAATCGAATGAAACTGATTTCTGAAAATTCGACTGTATTTTTTTGTATGTATGTTATGCCATTATTGCGGCATTTCGCACCCCTCATGGAAGTTGTATACGTGGAGTTACGTCAAAAACTTTTATTACTCCATTAGATACAGAAAAATATAACCCACATCCTCTCAAATTCTTGTAACTCTATCTACAATATTAGTCGATAAAGTTACAAGAATTGGACAGGATGTGGATTATATTTTTCTGTATCTAATGGAGTAATTAACATGTTTGACGTAACTCCACTTATGCCATTCTTCCATGAGGGGTGCGATTTGTAAACCGACTTTGTTAATCCTTTTTTGTTCGAGGGTACCCTAGTATTGGTCCCATTTAAATTTGAAAAAAAAAATAAAATCCACCTGTAAGGGTGTTAAACTAGGGAATAAAATCTGTTTAGCACTTTCCGGTAACCGATTTCAATAAAACATGGCAAATAGATGTAATTCCAACTTTTGAGGTCGTTTCTTTTAATAAAAAAGTTGTATTTGTAGACCATCGAGTATATAACCAGAAATAGAGACGAAATAAGGGCAATATATTCCTGGTAACACATTAGCGATACAGCTCTTATAAATATTAAGTCTCGTTTGCACTGAAATATAGACAGGCCAACTACTGACCTGTGTGTACGTCTCCGAGTATTTGATAATTTGATAATTTTGCGAAATTTTGTGATTTCTTTATAGAACTAAGTTTCATCGATAGTGGTTCGAGTCCCATAATATAACATAAATCTTTATAATTACTAACGTAATGGACACTCTTAGCGAAATTTAGTGATTAACAAATCTGAGATTTACATTAGGGGGTTGTATAGACCTCGTTTCGTTAATTTCGGCTGCCTTTCCACCAGAGATGAGCGACATATCTAGGCGGTGTGCGAGGAAAAAATCCACCAATAGGATTACATCATTTTCCTAGCCTCGCTTAGCGCAGCTTCGGTGGAAAAGGGTTAGCGGAGCTAAGTATTTGTACATACAAAGTAGCGAGAGACGTGTGCGAGGAATGTGTGCGAGGGATGTATGCAGCCTTAGGGCGCCTTTCCACCAGAGATGTGCGAGGTAGATAGGCGGTGAGAGAATGAGCATCGGCCAGGTGCGAGGACGCGTTACGGACTCTTTTCAGTTATGCGCGGGCGACGTACGGTGCGGTGATGTGAGCAGTTTCGATATGTCAGTGTCAGTTAGTGTCATACTTTCAGTAGCTGCAGCTGCCTACACCGTTTTGCGCATATTCCTCACCCGCATCCCTCGCACACATCTCTCGCACACATTTCTCGCTATTTTGTATCTACAAATACTTAGCTCTGATAACCCTTTTCCACCGGTGCCGCGCAAAGCGAGGCTAGGAAAATGAAGTAATCCTATTGGTGGATTTTTTCCTCGCATTTATTGTTCCCTACACGTATCGTCTGTTTACGCTATCAATTAAAAAAGTAGTTGAATTCATATTTTATTATGTCGAAAAACCGATTTTCCGAGTGGCCAAAATACGTCAAAAAGTCTATTTTGGGTCTCACTGCACATTAAGAGTAATAAAACTGAAGTTACGGCAGTAACCGAGTCCACATTTATTCAACTTTCTGTGGCTCTGATTAACGATGGTACAAATTGAGTAACACCCTCGTAATTTTACAATCCAAATTAATACATATTATAAAATGTGAAAGCAACACTGTAATTTTTTTTATGGTACGAACAAGTCGTACGCCTGGTGGCAAACAACACGCCTGTCCATAACAGTTGCAGTGCCACTCAGAGCTTTAAATCGCAAAGATCTTGCACTATCACTGCGCCCGTCACCCTGAGACATAAGTTGACAAGTCCCGTGTGCCTGTAAATTCACTAGCTTCCTTTATCCTTCAAAACCGGAACGCAATGTAGCTCAGATAGTAGCTTGGCGGCAGAAACAGGTAAGGTGGCAATACCTCTGGACGAACTCTTTCACAAGGAGCTCTACGGCTACAAATAGTTCGTCAGAGAGTTACGTTTTCCCCCATAACCACACAACGAATTTTAATGAATTTTGGTATAGAGATAGACGAGATCTAGGAGAAGGACATACTTTACATGACTTTTTGTTACAAAAATAAATTATTTATTAAAAGGTTTAACTGTGAAAATTAGTATAGTACAGTAGACTACGTAAAGTACTTATGTTATGCTTATGTTATAACTGCCTTAGTAGCCGAACGGGTACTAAGCTCGTCTGCCACACAGAGGTCTCGGGTACGTCTCGCGGGCCAGGAGAAATATTTGTATGGCGTACATTTATTTATCTCGTGAGTTTGGGTGCAATTTGTGTTTGTCTATGTGTGTGTGTTTAGTGCACCCGCGACACGGGGTTTCCCTATGAGTGTGCGCGGGCACCAGATAGTATCGGAATAAAAGTCTAAGGTGGTTATGTTTTAGCGTACATCTTTCTTTTTATCTTTAAAACAGCGTAAGAGGTTTTTTCAAAAATTTCATAACGTCCGAAATACATTGTTACAAAGCCGGCAATTAATTGGCAACACCGAACACTGGATTTGATCCACACACTCTAAACTTTTCTAATTAGTTCCACACCTCTGCGTTGGCATCAAAACAATTCGTTTGTTCTTTTGTTCTAACTTTTAATTTTTAAACTGGAATAAAAATGCCATGTGGCGTTCGTTTTTGTGTTTATTTCAATTACATGATTTTGAAAATACTACAAAATACGACGCCTAAAGAAAACATTATGCATGTAACCAACACAATATTATGTGTGTGAAAGTATAAGTAAATTATGTTAAAAAAAAGTATATAATGTCCAAAATGTGGGTGAGTATCAAAATTTAATGATTTTTTTGTATTATTTTTATCATAAGTAGATGGCATATTAAATTATTAAGAGATTTAATTTAACGTTTGTATGATAAAGATATTTTATTAATGCGGTTGATAGGTAAATAATCTAATTTTCGATTATAATATCGATATTTATTTATGTCATCATTTATCGATTTTTATTTCACTTTAGTGAGAATTAGCGAAAATGGTAACTACATGAAGTCCACGAAAGTGCTTTTAGGGTACATCGTTTATCTTTTGAAATTGTTGATTGTACAAAATATCAATTATGTTTTTTTTAATAACCGCTGCACTGAGATGGTATATATACTTAAATGTGTGTTTGCTAATAAGCGTTTGTGTCTATGTTTTAGGCCCACATTTATTAAACCTTATTGCTGATAGCCTTCAATTCAAATTAGACTTTAAAAAGGCGTAGGAAACTTCTATTTAAATAACTAGTTAAAGTTTTAAAAGCAGCGAGTTTATTCCTATGTATTGCTTCGTTCTCTTGTTCGTTTCAAGCTTAAGGTTAAATATTTAGTATCACTGAGGCAATAACGGACATGAATTTTTGCAAACGACAGGCTGTTTGCGCCAGTTATTGATACGCGCATCAAATATTCAATATTTGCGGCGCAATGCCGTTTGTAAAACACAACACGTTGCCCTGTTTATGCCCCACTCGACATAAACATATTGACGGCGAGAGTGCTCTCTTAAATGTGTTATTTTTTATCCATGCGCAACCAGAAAAACGATTTGTTTACTTTTTTCAAAACATGCTGCATTCTGCCAGTATTTAAAACTATTTCGCCATTTAAATTGCGAATAACATTCTTAGTATAGTGTTGCACTAAAGGCTGCTTAATTTATATCGATAACTTTTATACGTACATCGTTCTGCATATGTAGGAGCTGCTAAAACGACATCCAAATTAGGATACGGTTGTGCCAATAAGTGATGTACAGCCGCGAACTTTTCACAAGCGTCCAAACCACAATAAAGAGTACTCCATGCACATTTTTGTAAACATTCTACTGTTCGAGACCATGGCACTGTTGGTACCCGCATATTTATAAAATAGATAACCACACTGCACTGACAAAATAACGTATTATTTCATTTTCACTCAATAAAATACAATCGCACCAATATACGCTCCACTCGCTTCGTCAACATTCCTACGACTACAGAGATTAGATAAAATCACTCTCGATTCAACAGAGTCGAATCAATAATGTGTGTGGTTTCAAATATCGATGCTTCTTTGGATAAGATAATTAAGCGTGAAGTAAAGCAAGATCACTCATCTATGTTGAAAAGTATACTGATTAGACTGTAGGTTTAGTAAAGGGCGAAACATTGCGTAGGTGAGTCATATTATCTTTTGAGAGATAATAATTTGATAAGCTGCAAATGGTAGAGTTTGCACAATATGTCCTTATCAAACAGAAAACACAGAGGCAATGAGCTGAAACTCTATTCGCACGAGCTTCAATGAATTTTCAAATTACCCAGTGACTTAATAACACGCCGCGCCGCCCGCTCCCCCATTAGTCGTTATCGGGCGCTTGGCAACATCGAATCTTTGTGAATTTTTCTCCGCCTGTTCTTATTTGATTCATATTAATTCTCGGCGCGCAGATTACGGGACGCCATAGGCAGCGCCCTTTTAACTTTAACTGCCTCCGTGGTTGAACGGTTACCATGCCTGACTGACACGCAGAGGTCCCAGGTTTGATTCCCGGGCCGGGAGAAATATTTGTATGGCTTACATTTATTTCGTTCGTGAGTTTGGGTGTAATATGTGGATGTCTATGTGCGTACCCATGGCACCCGCGACACAGGGTTTTCCCTAGTGCGGGGCTACGTTGAGTGTGTGCGTTACCATTATAAAAAAAAATACCCCGCCTTAATTAATATAGAGTTTTTAAATTTGGTTTGTTTTTCAACAAACCAATATTCCGGACTCTTAATAGGTCCTATGGTCATAGCTGACTGTGATAACTTAATTAATATTTTATACTGATTGCATGTGCGATACAAACATACAAACTATCTCCGTGGCCAAACGGCTACCGGAAATATTTGTATGGCCTACATTTACTTCTCTCGTGAGTTTGGATGTAATTTGTGTTGTCTATCTGTGTCTCCATGGCACCCGCGATACAGGGCTTCCCCAGTGTGGGGCTATGTTCAGTGTGTGTGTTTATTATTAATAATACATTAACAAAACTAGTAAAAGTAAACTGAAACAACGTCTAGTTTCGATTAATATTTGTTGAAGCTTTGTTCTTTTTTTATGATACCAAGGGAAGGGACGAACAACCGGTGCGCCTGGTATTAAGCCCCTTCGGCTGCGTACGAAACGCGTGTCAGTAATTTCATCAGAACCGTTACCGTTCAAAACTGGAACTGTTTGGCGGCAGTAATAGATAAGGGGGAAGTACTTCCTTAGACGAACTCTTACACAAGGTGTCCTACTGCTATTGAACGAATCTTGTTTATACAGTTCTATTAAAAATTTCAAACTAAATAAATAAATATTAAGTAAGTCGTATAATGCAATATTAGCTAAACTACGTACTTTTTACTTTTTAATTGTTTTACGTAAATACTAACAAATATCTGAATGAATTGAATTGAATTTTATTTAAAATATTTTACTTTTATTATTGAATTTTATAATAATTAATACAAAGATCGGACACTAATAAAAATTCCTTCGACCCGGCTGGATTTTTCTTAGTGCTCTTTTGTATTAATAATTATAACAAACTAGTGAAGTAATTTTACAAAAAATAATATTATAAATTATATTTAAACTATATTTTACTACAGAGAAGTAGTAAAATATTGTGATGCTCGTATTCAATAATATTCATGTTATTGAATATTTTCAATTTTTTGAGTCTTAAAGATATTAATAAATGCCGGCAAGACACCAAACCGCGAGTTTCAAATAACTGTTTCCTAATAACTTCTTTGTCGAATACACTGGTCAAACGACAGAAATTTGATTACATTCAGCGAAACATACGCTAGAATGAACTAACTATTGTGGAATGTAATAGAGGTTAGAGATTAGAGGATGATATGAAAATTAATCCATCAAATTGCATTATCGAGTGGACCGATAATAATAGACGGAAAATACCGGGAAAATTCAATCACTGTTAATTGTATTTTACAAAAATAAAATACATACTATAATCATCATTCCTGTCGACCAAATCCCAAGGTGATGGCAAATCAACAGGAACTGGATGGGTCGCTGCCGCGTTCAAAACTTCATCCCAAAATGAGAGCCTTCTCATAATTTCAAATACACTTATCACTACTACAATCGATATATTTTGTCACATCACTAAAAACATTTAAAATTTCCGAATACTGTTCATATTTTATTGATGTCATAATAACTTTACATTTTTTTATTGTCTGTGTTCTATGGCACTAGAACCAGCAAAATGCGCGCGACTAAAGTGACTGTTTGGCGTTATCACGGTCGCTTCATATCAACTGATAAGCCTCGCCTATAACAGATGATTATAGGTAACGGGCCATGAATATTGCCAATGCATTTGAAATCGTAATCCTGGTTACAGCAGAATGTTTTTTCCGGAACCAACGACACCTCGTACGGCCAAGTGAAAAATCAACAAGTTAGAAACAACATGTTACGCCTAAAATCTACACTACAACACAATTGGATACAGATCTTGTTATAACGGTGTTTTGCCTTTTAACATTTAAGCTACAAAATCTCGGAAAAGTGATTTATTCATTGGACCTTTCGGGTAGGATTTGCAAATCGCACCTGGGTTTTTTTTTGCAGTGGTTTACTATGTTTCGACCCGCGATTCACGGGATTCACGGGTACCTGTACCCGTGAATCCACGGAAAGCCATTGGATATAAACTCTTAGGTATCAAGATTTACGATGTTAAGGACACTTTCTTAGCACCGTCTAGGCGGTAATAACCAATTACCCGGTCGATCGATTTCAATATTATATTATAGTATTATTTAGCAAAGACAGTTTTATTTTAGAAAATTAGCTAGTATTTAATGTAACTTGATTAATGAAGAATTAACTAGAATAGATATACATATAGGTGATGTAAATGAGCGTTGTCTTACCAACAATCTGATGTCCAGGTTGGCAAGGTCTTTAGAATAAGTATAAATTGTATATCTGTGGAGAAATAAATAAATAAAAACTACCATAAATAGTTATTTTGTTGTGTAGTGTCCTCTATGTTTTTTCTGCTATACTATTTATCGTTTCGGGACTCCACAAATTTGCCCCTAAGCCACCATTTATTCGATCAGGTCACTTATGTCGCACACTGGTTTAAATAGTGTCACAAAAATCAATCATTTGGGTTTTGTTACGGACGTATGCAGAAACTACTCAACTTTTCGGTAAAAAAATTTAAGAAATTATGGCAACATTACACTCGATCTGAAGTTAGCGAATGTCTAACTTTTGACAACTGATTACATTCATTTAATCATTCCATTTTTGAGTGGTGTCAGAATTTGTGTCTCTTTTGTTCTAGAATTCAATTTGTGCAAAAATCTCTTCGATTCTCCCTCTGAGTCACGGAACAGAATTCTAACTCACCCTCCATAACGTTTATGAAACTAGAAAACGGACACTGGCAGAATTGAGACTAAGTAGTCTCTCAAGCCATTCATTAAGAAAAAGAAAAGAGTGATGTCAGCGTTAGGCCGGTGTGAGACTTGTACAAAACTGGTAAAAGTTATAATCTTGCCAAAATATAACTATTATCAGTTTCGTATGATATTTATTCAAAGAATATTCCGAAGATTCTGAATCTCTAGACAAAAAGTAAACAAAAAACTGTCTAAATGAACAAGAATTGTAACGTGTGTAATAAGTATATGCAAATTGGGTCAGTTGCTAAAAACAGACAGGTACTATTCTAAGCCTTAAGTCAATATACATAAGAGAGATAAAGTCGATAAGGCACCACATTAAACGTTAATTAGGTATATGGCGTGATTTTTAAAGATAACTAACCAATATTTCTGTGTCTTTGTCGTCTGATAATGAATACCCTACTTTATTATAAGGACCTGCTGGCAGATCACTAAAAAAAATTGTCTTCTTATTAGTTGTGTCCGATGATAACACAATGTCAATAGACGATAATCGAAATTATTTAATACGGAATACGACGAACAAGTCGTGGGCCTGGTGGTAAGCGACAAACCTGTCCATAAAGTTGCAGTGCCACTCAGAGCTTTAAATCGCAAAGATCTGAGGGGCACTGCCACTGCGCCCGTCACCCTGAGACATAAATTGACAAATCCCATGTGCCTGTAATTTCACCAGCACTCTTATCCTTAAAAACCGGAACGCAATAATGCTCACATTACTGCTTAGCGCCAAAAATAGGTAAGGTGGGATTACTTCCCCGGACGAGCATTTCACAAGGAGCTCTTCTGCTACTAAACACGACATGAGTGATCTTTACCCAAAACTTTAAAATTGTACAGTCGAACGACGGGCAAACATCTTCACGACGTTCTATTCTTTCTATTCCATTTTTTCAAACACATTCTAAATACAAAACCATATTCACTCAGCCAGTAGTTCTACTCATAGAGTAGAGCCTAGACTACAGGATGCCATGCCACTGACACGCACTCGCTTTAGAGACGACACCTTTTTTCGCCTAATGGCTTAAAAGTCATCCGTTCGCGCCTCAGCAAATTGCAAGTGCCGTGGGAGTCCCAGCAGCATTCTGAAGATGTTATTGTACTGTATTTTTAGTATATTGTATGTACGCTGTGTATATCTAACCTATAGACACATTTTACCTGTATATCTAACCCATAACTGCCTCAGTGGCCGAACGGTTATCATGCCGGACTGCCACGCAGAGGTCCCAGGTTCGATTCGCGGTTCACGAATGAAAGAAATATTTGTATGGCGTACATTTATTTTTATCGTGAGTTTGGGTGTAATTTGTGGTTGTCTTTGTGTGTGTCCAAGGCATCTGCGACACAGGGTTTCCCTAGTGCGGGGCTATGTTGAGTGTGTGCGTTATTACTATTGTTATTATCTTAGACATTGTAATGTCCACAAATGTGTGCGTGTAAATCATTGAACTTTATCAGTACGTTGTTGATATTTCTCGATGGAGCAGCTGTAGGAGACATAATCATTATCTTATCAGCCGGAAGACGTCCACTGTGGAATATAGGCCTCCCCTAAAGATTGCCAGACTAGCTGATCGGATGTGACGTGTGTCGGTTACCCACCGCCCTTACCAGGTCATCCGTCCATCTAATAAGGGGCCTTAGTCTCTATTAGTAATCTAGTTAGTGGTCTGCATTCGAGAACCTTTCTGCCCCAACGGCCATCAGTTCAACTTGGTAATCCTTAGTGTAAGATTCAACTTGGGGAAACTACACAGAAAACACTTGGGGAAATCGCATTAAAAAGCACGTATTGGGTTTTATCTATTTAGCGAAACGGGGTAATCCCTACTATCATGTTCTGATATTTAATTTTACGGTAAGAGATGTTACGGTCCATGTGTTCATGGACCATGGTTAAGAAATAATTTCCTTGAAACGTTTTACCTTTTTTAACCATTTGCTTCTGCGGACTTTTCTGGTTGTTTTGCTCAAACCGTAGTGGCATGCAATTTAGGAGACAGTCTTTGTTCTTGTTTTTATGGCTATCGTACACCATTTTTCAACCTGCTATTTTCTTCTCTAACCAACAAGTTGTCATCATTCATTTACGCCCTACGTCATCTAAAGCGTGTAACTGATTTTAAATCTGCCCTTACGGCATACTATGCGTACTGTCATTCGAGGTTGCCTTACGGCGTCATTATATGGGGAAACTCTACTGACGAAAATGATGTATTTGTACTACAGAAAAAGTGTGTTAGGATATTGACAAACAGAACAGAGAGAATCTAAGGGTCGTATTCTAGAACTCTACTCAATGCTCAAGTCAGGATTTGAGTATGGTTTAAAACACTCGAAATCATATTCAAGTCTGCTTTAGGGTTTTGTGTTTCCATAGCAATCCTGACTTGAGCATTGAGTAGAGTTCTAGAATACGACCCTTAGAGACCTCTCTTTCAAAGATTAGGAACATTAACTTTAACAGGTACATATACATGAGTCGTGTAAATTTATTGTAAACCATCCCACTTTATTTACTCCGAAAATTTAAATTAAACGTAACAACAGAAACCTACATCAAGTACACGTACGATTTTCTGAATTGAAATTAGTTTGTTCTGGACCGCTAATTATGGTAATAAAAATTTACAATCACATACCAATTTACATAAAAGAAATTCCGGAATTTAAAATTGTCTACAAACACCTAAAAGAGTTCCTTATAAATAAAATAAAATAAATTAAAATATTAAAGAATTTTTCAGTGACAAAATAGAATTTATTATGTAATTAATTTGTTTGTTCGCATATTATCTTATGCATGTATAATTGTAATTATTTATTTAATATGATCACAATTTTGTTGCTTTTATAATGAGTAGGTGACCTCATCACTTTGCTGTACCCTTATAGGGTAACATGTAACAACATTTTCAAGCCACTGTACTTAATACAATATAAGTGTGACAATGCAATATATGAATGAAATTCTTAACTTATTTATTATATTTACATTTGTATAGGTTTTCAGGCTAATTTATTATAAAATAATGTCAAAAGGGCAGTTGACGTAGGTGAGGTTCGAAAGTTGTATCAGCATAGAGTAAGGTGGCGTTCCGTGGTCTCTGTCTACCACTCCTGTGGGACAAGGGCGTGAGATTATGTATGACGTCAAAAAGAATGACCATTCGTTGCTTTTATAGAATAGTGACATACCAAAATACACACATCAATTGTCTAAAAACAGAATCGAAAATCAAATTTTTAATTTTTTGTTAACACCGATTGATTTTTTTGCCATGAATACCTGACATAGACTATGAATACCAGAGCAACAGAATTCACTCCGGGGCACTATAGAGAACCCAACAAATTTAGAAAAGTGCACTTTCCAAATTGGTCCTACCGGGAATCGAACGAAAAAAATTTTGAATCCAGCGCCTATAGAGTAAACCGTTGGGCCAGTAAAGTAATTGCAAGTTAAATATAAACATTGACGACCTCTGTGTTAGAGTGACTTGCAACTCTGGTTTTCATGGTGTCGCCATCTCTGAGGTTCTGGGTTCGATCCCCGGCCGGGTCAATGTCCAAAAACTAACTTTTCTATATTGTTTCGGATCTGGGTGTTTGTAGTAACGTCGTTATTCCCTATTTCCATCACGCAACGGTTTTGGTCACTTACTTGGGATCAGACCAACGTATGTGATGTTGTCTAAGTACAATAAATTCAGAGGGAGGTATTATTCACTCTATATGTATTACTTTCTTGAAGGTACCTAAATATTCTCTCCCTATTCTGATTCCGGTTATTAGCAATAAATCGAGCTTCGTTTATCATATCATCTGACCGCTGTTGGAAAGAATCTGTTATTTGGTACATTGGGAATTATTTTTATTATTATGACCGTTTTTCCTTGTATAAAATAATAATTCTCCGAACTTTATGGGTTTATATATAGCTAACGATCTTTCTGTGTGCGGTTTCTAATAGACAGTAGCTGTTATTACTTTTGTTGGACGAATTGCTACATCTCGAGTTTGTAGGGTTTCGCATTTGGTAGACATTAGATATGAAACTATGTTTTCGGATCTAAATGCGTATTTACGTAAATTTGTAAATGGTAAAGAAACATGGCCAAATCTGACACAATAATTATAAAATCAACGAAAAGCCGTTCATGGACTTTGCTAGTATAATTTTACGTTTTAGTTTATACCTAGTTTTCAATATATTTTTGGTAATTTTTAGAAGTCGGGTATAAGAAAATTGTAAAACAATTTATTTTAGATTAAATGCAAGAACATAACGCAATGGATTTTGTTCGACTACAGATTAGGTAACGTTCTTGTACGTACGTTTTATTTTAAGCATGATTGAATGTTTACTTAACTAAAGTATTGGTTATTTTATAGTACACATATAAAACATTAAAACTATAAAATACCTAATCAAATAATCAATTGAACAGTAATAACACAAAGTAAAAAATAAAACACAATGTGACAGAAATGTTTACACAATATTACAATACAACATACAAAGGAATGTTTTGACAAGAGGCCTCTTGCCAATGTCAATGTCACATTAAGGTTGAAAACAGTGTGACAATTTGTGACAGGTTTCTGCCATTTGGGCAGATTTAATTTTTATTAATTTTCATTGCGGCAGAACATGTTACCGTTGTATTAAATGTGGCAGAGTTTGGCAGATTTGGGAATATTCAGGAAGTTCTTTATTCTTTTTGGGAACAAAATGAAAACTTGTTGTTTTCTGCTACTACGAACAAACACCTGAAGCGAAATACAGAATAATGTAATAAACATAATGGGGTTATAAACTTTATAACCCCAGCTTCTACAGGCTGTACTCAATTTGCTTTTTTGATGCTTTGATAATGAATCACAAGTATTGATAAGTACCTTTAAAGCACGTCTTCAAAAACCTCTTCTTTACGAATTAAAAGGAACTAAAAAAAACTCACCTTTAGGCCACGCACTACATTTTAATTAAATATTTACGTTATTTAACAACATATGTGCCTACGTTAAATACTTGTTATAAAATTATAACTTAACCGTTCTGTTGTAAACATCATTCATTTAAATTAGTAATGGCGCTACCCATAAGTCTATTGTACCTGGCGGTCTATTCCCATTCTCCATCCGCCATTCATCCGAAACAATTATTGTCAAATAAGTAATACTCGATCAAATCAAAGACAATCTCAATATGAAGCTTCATTCGCATCATGCGTTTTTCATTCGGTCGATTGTTACTTATTTGATAGTAATTGTTTCGGACAGAGAGCGGAAGGAGACTCCTTGTTTTGCAATCTTTGATTAGTTTTTTGTCACAATGCAAGTCAGTCGCTCGTATATGATAGATAGATAGATAACTCGTTTATTTGTCAATAACAGTACATTACAAACAAGCTTATGACATAGGTACAATGGTAATCATAAAGAGGCTAGTCTAGGTTTGCGGGTATGGTCTGTAGTGTTTTATAATATATCAGGTGTAGGGTTGAGTTTACTGTGTCAGCAAAAAGGGGCCCGATTCAGCATTATCTTAAACTACTACGCTGATGATTCTGCCAGGTTCTAAGGTGAGCGGGTAAAAAAGAAGTATAATATAATTATTAATACGGATTCGAACCGACGTCTTCTAGCTTACCGTGTCAGACGCTATACCAACTAAGCTTTTTTCTGAGTGTCGGTCTTTGTATTAATAATTATAACAAACTAGTGGAGTAATTTCACAACAAGTAATTGAATATCAATTCAATAAAAATTTAAAAAGAAGTATAATATTAATTGTGTAGGTGAATAAGTTGTTATACGTATAAGCTATAAAATGTGGACGCGTAGTGCGATTCACGTAAGTTCAAGCTAGCTACTAGCGGTTAAATTCACCACTGCAAGTAACGTCGTGGTGGTCGAGTGGCTACTGCAGTTGCCTTAAGCGCTCGAGTTGCAAGTTCGATCCTGACCGGGTGATAGTCAAACAAACAAGTTACAGAGAAATAGTGCCTAAATATAAATGTTATATCATAACAACATGCCTTTGACTAATTAGTGTGAACTAAGACATTGAACTGTTGACTTTGGACAAGTTATTATTGAGTTCTATACATTATTTTGTGTGGAGGTGGCGTCATCAAAAACTTAAGTCGAAACAACGAAAATTTTTCTGTTGTTTATTTTTTTTTTTAACCGACATTAAGAAAAGGAGGAAGTCTTCAACTCGGTGATGTTATTATACAGTTGATTATTTAATTTTATAACAATAATGGCTCCAAGAACGGAAAGGTGCACAGTATGCAAAAAACCTATAAAAAGAAACTGTTATTTGTGTTGCGCAAGTTGTAAAAATAATTACTGTATTGAAGAGTGTTCACAAGTCTCTACCAAAAGATTCAACCTTCTAGAAAAATCACGACGTGGCACGTGGAAGTGCAATGTGTGCACCAAAGCTAAACGTTCTTCAACATCCACTCCAATGAAAGCGAAATATAAGTCAAAATGTCGTAGTGCAGATCCCGAACTTAAATCTTCACCAAAACTGTCAGGGCAAAAGTTGACCGATACTAAATTACAATCAGATATCGAGAATGTGGGACTACACAATACAGAGATCATTCACATAGAAACCCATAATTCGTTTGAATCACTCTCAATTAGCGACAATTGTGATGATGTAGAGGATAGACCACTCGCCCGAATTAACAACTATGACGCAATTGAGGAAATGGAAAAAAAGAATAAGATACTCCAGGAACAACTCGATTTCGCGCAAGTTCAAATAGAAATACTTCTTTCCGAGAAAACCGCACTGCTGAAAAATATTAACAAAAAAGATTTAAAAATCTCATCCCTCCGGCATGCACTAGATAGACAACAACAATCAATAAAAAGTCATGATAAGAACGAAAACGTCTATATAACTAAACAAAACCTATGTACTAATAAAATCGCATACAACTATGTACCGGCGGACAAGGAAACGCAGGAAGACATCTTGGCCACCGACAATTTGATAAACATGAGAGACAATAATGCCGCGCCATACGATTCATCGTACAATTACACGAATTGTGACAGTAGACCGGCGCATACGCTCTCCCCGGCGCCAGCGCCACAACCACTCGCAGAGCCGATGCAACATAGCAGAGTGAATAATAATATTACGACACATGTTTATTGTGATAGATTAGGTAAAGACTTTGGACCCTTACTGAACGTAGAAGTACACAGCTCCGTCATAAACCATTGTATGCCGAATGCAAGTTACTCGCAAGTAATAAATTCAATTGTGAACAATGAGCAAATACACAGTAATACCAACATTGTAATTCTGATAGGCAACAGTCAAAATATAAGTAAAAAGGACATTATAAGCGGTTTTGATAGGTTGTGTAAATTAGGCTCTAAAAAAATTATGCATTGTGCATTTCCGTACTCAGCGTCTCTGAGTACTGAACAAAACGACCATATTCATAGGATGAATACACTTTTATATAACATGACATGTCATTGTGACAATCAATTAATATTTTTTGATATTAATAAATTTATTAACAATTGTATATTGACCAAGGATACAATGTACCTTCGTAGAAGCATTAGATTAAGACTAGCAAAATTAATAGCGTATAATTTAAATAACTTGGACTGTATTCAGACATCATGTAAAACAGTACATTTCACTGATCTTGTGCAAGCGGCCCCATGCCATGGTGCACGCACGAATGAGGTTGGACTGCCTACCCATTTAAACTAGTTAAGACGACAAAGGGAAAGTCAAGTATCTTTTCAATTGCTCATCAAAATATTGCAGGCTTTTCCGGCAAAACTCATGAAGTAGAATTATTTCTCGAAAAATATAAGCATGACGTGTTATGTCTGACCGAACACTGGTTAAAAGAACATCAGCTAATGTTTAATTTCAAAAATTATAGTATGGCTAGTGTATTCACACGAAAATCCACAATTCGCGGCGGCTCAATGATATTTATTAGACATGGCTTAAAGTCTAAATCTCGAGAAGATATTGTTGGATTCTCGGTTGAATCAAAGATTGAGTTATCATGTGTCGAGCTGGAGATGTTTATCATAGTGTGCGCATATAGACCTCCATCTAGTGATAATTATAATACGTTTGAAATCGCTATGGAAGAAGTTCTAAGACTATTAAATAAAAGTAAAAAACAGTTGATTGTATGTGGAGATTTTAATGTAAATATTCTAGAGCATAATGCAACGAGTACCCGACTGATATCGTTATTTCAATCGTTTGACTTTAAAAATGTATTTTCAGAACCTACTAGAATATGCGCCAGTACAGCTACATGCATAGATAATATATTTTGTAATTGCGATTATCTAGATAAAAATATTTTCAACTGTTTAAAGTCAGATCATAGTGGTCAAAGTGCCAGTTTTACAACAATAAATAAACAATACACATTTAAAATTCGTAGTAGGCCAGTAACCTCACAACGTATTGATAGATTTCGTGAAACGCTAGAAAATTATCTTCCTATACCGGACACTCACTTAAATAGTCTTGGAGCAAATTGCCACTATGAACATTTTTTTCGGACATTTATACAATCATTCGACCATACGTTTAAAGTCAAAGAAAAATATATTAATTTAAAATTTAAATTCTGTGACTGGGCTACAATAGGCATTATAAAAAGTAGGGAAACACTGTTTAGTCTTTACGAAAAAAAAACCTTCACACGTGGTGAACAATTTTTAGATTATGTTAGAAATTATTCTAAAATATTTAAACAAGTTTGTAAAATTGCAAAATCAAACTTTATTAGCGCTAAAATAAAATCCTCTGATAATAAAATAAAAGCAGTATGGAAAATTATTAATGCGGAGACTGGTCGTATGCAACAACGTAAACCACACATTACTTTGAAAACTGATCGCGTATTACTTAAATCTAGTCTCGAAGTAGCTCAGGAATTCGAAAACTATTTTACAAATATTCCGATAAAAACCACCGCTAACTTGGACTCTTCTTCAGTTCGGGCTTACAACTTATTAAATCAAAACTTAAATAAATGTGAAGTGAAATTTAAATTTCGTACTATTGATCCTCACTGCATCGTTAAAA
The DNA here is from genome assembly GCF_003589595.1 of Hyposmocoma kahamanoa. Taxonomy (NCBI): domain Eukaryota; kingdom Metazoa; phylum Arthropoda; class Insecta; order Lepidoptera; family Cosmopterigidae; genus Hyposmocoma; species Hyposmocoma kahamanoa. The sequence continues at coordinate 4,204,222 of NW_020653853.1, forward strand.
CGTTTAGATCAATTACGTCTAAAAATACGGAGGATATTTGGGGAGTGTCCGTAAAACTTTGTAAATCTGTTATTGATACTTTAGCTCCATACTTAGCATACGTGTTTAATCTTAGTATTACTGAGGGCGTTTTTCCTGATTTATTAAAATATAGTAGGGTAGTACCTTTATTTAAATCAGGGGATAATACAGACCCTGGTAACTACAGACCTGTTTCAGTTTTACCAGTGCTCAGCAAGGTTTTTGAGAAAATCATGTACAGTCAAATAATAATACATTTTAATCAAAACAATTTAATACAGAGTGAACAGTTCGGTTTCACGAAAGGACGCTCAACAACTGACGCGGGGGTGGCCTTATTACAACGAATATTTGACGCGTGGGAAGAGTCCCAAGATGCCATTGGCATTTTCTGCGACCTAACGAAGGCATTTGATTGTGTAGATCATCAGACGTTGCTGAGTAAGTTGATGCACTACGGGTTTGACGACACAGCTCTATCTTTACTTAAATCATATTTGAAAAATCGGGTTCAAAAAGTGCAAATTAATGAATCAAAGTCTGCAGGCTCTCTGGTTGCCATGGGTGTTCCTCAAGGTTCTATATTAGGCCCTCTTCTTTTTATAATATATATAAACGACTTACCGTGTCTACTTCGGAAATTCAATGATATTGTCTTGTTTGCCGATGATACCTCACTTATTTTTAAAATACCAAGACCAATAGTAGGAAACTTGTCTATAGACAAGGTAAATATAGCTCTGTCGCAGGTTTCGGATTGGTTCGCCGCGAATAACTTAATGTTAAACGGCAATAAAACAAAATGTGTACGGTTTTCACTTTCCAACTCTAAAGAAATACCTAATACAGTAGTATCACTGAATAATGAAGCGTTGGATTATGTCGATAGTACCGTCTTTTTGGGCATTACAATAGATTCAAAATTACAATGGGGCCCACATATAAGAAATTTAGTGAGTAAATTAAGTTCCGCGGCTTACGCGGTTAGGAAAATTAGGCAAATGACGGACATACGAACGGCTAGACTCGTGTATTTCAGTTATTTTCATAGTCTTTTAGCATATGGAATTTTATTATGGGGACACGGATCTGACATTCAGCAAGTGTTTGTTTTACAAAAACGGGCAATTCGTGGTATTTATAATTTACGTTGTCGCGACTCATTGAGAGAATTGTTTAGTGAAATTAAAATAATGACAGTTACTTGCCAATATATTTACTCTAACATAATGTACATAAGAAAAAATATCCATTTATTCCCTGAAAATAACAAAATACACAATTTTAATTTAAGAAATAAACATAAACTGGCACTTCCAATGTTTAGATTGCATAAAGTAAACTCATCTTTCATGGGAAACTGTGTGCGCTTTTATAATAAAATACCAGATGTAGTAAAACAGATGTCAGAGAAGAAATTTAAAAACTATATTAAAAACGCTCTGTTGAATAAAAGCTACTATAGTGTTAGTGATTATATTCAGGATAAAGATGCATGGAATTCATCTCCAGTTGACACGTGATATTTAACACTTATATTATTATAGCAGTAACAGTGTCCAAATGAAAAATTATTTGAAGTAATTTTTTATATAATAATTTTTATTTATTTTTTTTAACACAAAAACAATGAGTATTGTATCAATTTGACGATTTCAAGTGTAATTGTTTACCTATGAAATAAAGATATTTTGAGTTTGAGTTTGAGAGTTTGAGTTTATCAAAATATCGTTGAAGTTACGTAGTCGTTCGATCGAAGTCCTATCCAAAATGGCTATTCACGTATCACTTATACGAACGTTGATATAAATAGAATCGAAACGTAACGACTAATGAACGCCATCTTGGATTGTGAAATTTGACATTTGTCTTCAAATTTGTCTATTGAAAGAACTATCAAAATTTTAGCAGAATACGTATGACTTGTCGTTTAGAGTCGATTTAAGTTGGATTCATATACCAGAATACGCTTTAACGACTTTTGGATCGAACGATTTTGAAATTGGACTCGTTGACATTCACTGTCACACGTGAATACGAAAAAGCAGTTCAACGACTAAATCGCTACGATATCGTAACGGTTTGATTACGTGAATCACCCCAAAGTTCACTGGAAAGAAAATAAAAAAGGTGAAAGATGTAATTGTGTAAGTAGTGTGGTTGTATAATAATTGTAAATGGATGTGTGTTTTGCTTAGAGGTGTGTGTTTGTGTGTAGGTATGTAAAAAATAAGAGGAATGTATGTGGTTTATATATAACTATAAAACAAAATATTTATGGCAGGGAAAATACTTTGTAGAAAGGTAGTGTAAAAGAGATCAAGGGTAATTTGTGAACTTTTGATATTTGTATCAGACACGTGTCAAAATATTCTGTAGAAAGTTTTTTTAAGGGCGAATTTAAAAGACTAGATTAGATTAAAGAAAGAAGATTTCTTAGGCGCGAAACGCACCCCCTTTTTTAACAGTAAAATAAAAAAGCATATTGTTAAAATATTTATATAGCGTTAATTGGAATCAACATCTTCCCCTGTTCATAGGCAGAATTTAAATACTACTGCGCACAAAAAACAAAAACAAAAATATCACTATTTCATTTTGTGCCGTCGGAATGGTTATATTCATATAAAATGTTCAATGTAAATAACTGAATTTTGTCAATACGTTGTTGATACTTCTCTACGGAGAGGCAGTAAGCGGTAACCACACAGAAAGCACTTTGAAATCGCACAAACCCCGCGGTTATTTCTGAGATCCATTACCGAAACAGGGTAAATCGTATCATATTCTGATAATAATGCGGTAAACGCCGTAAAAATAAAGTACTTCAATTAATAACTTTTGTAACTATAATTCGTTCTGGATATTTGCATTAATATTAGGCATAACTGCTTGATGTCTTTACTATTTCAGTCAGCTGTGACCAAGGGCCATATAAAGTGCTCGAAATATGCTTGAAAAACAAATATACGCAATTTAGATCCGATGTAGATTATATAGAATGCACTGTGCATTAAACATTTCCACAACATTTGTTTAAATAGGCTTTGAATTTGTCACTAAACATTTTAATTTAATGGAAAGTCTATACATTCTAATTGCTATTCTATAAGAGCGGTTACACACAGCCATTTTTAGCAGTGATACAAACGCGCGTTCGTGAAACGCGCCATTACATTGCACCACTAGCGGTTTATACGCGACTGCATCGATGCAGTCGCTTATATTGAATTATTAAACAACGACCTCAAAAGTGCGTGGAATTACATCTATTTGCCAAGTTTTATTTAAATCGGTTACCGGAAAATGCCCGAAACCGGATGCAACCCCTAGTTTACAACCCTTACAGGAGGAATATTTACTTCGAATTTAAATGAGATCACTACTGAAGTACTCTCTTCCCAACAAAACAACAATCATCAAAATCGGTTCACAAAAAAAATACAGTCGAAATGAGAACCTTCTCCTTTTTCTAAAGTCGGTTAAAAACGTTCATCGCAGTTGTATCGCTGCTTAAATCGTGCGCGTGTAAAGGTGGATGATTAGCAATGGATGCAAAAAATGGATGAAACTGCATCGCGGCTGAATCGTTGCAGAAGCATTGGTAAAAATCGCCGTGTGTAATGTCTCTAGGTGCTCAGCACCTCAGGGCACTACGCTTTTCATTACAAAGAGGACAAGACGTTATTTATTGTTGAAACTAACTGTGTATACATTGGATATTTCAGTAAAGAAATTCCTATTTAAATTAGAAGATAATATTCCACCTCTGAGTGTGGCAAATTAAGAGATTAGCCCGGGTTATTGGATTTCACCCATTTTCCGCTATGTAGTAAAACTAGGCAAATAGATGTAATTTCACAAACTATTGAAATTCTTTTTTATAAAAAAATACGATTATCAAAGTTCGTTTCGTACTCTGATGACATTTATAAATTTACTGTACACAAGGAATTAATTCAGAGTTTTCTCCAGTAAACGAAAGTAACTTTATCGGAAAAAGCAGTACAATAAAAAGATACAAATTACGGATAAACAAACATATCGAATTGATTATTTACAAAAACGGAAGGGAGAGCAATAGTTTTACAACCAATTGACGAATCAGCATAAAGAATTCTAATACTCTAACGAATATATATATAATTATAAATATAAAATATTCTGACGTGTGTAACCGTACCCAAATATAGGAAAATAAAAAGAACTCATACCGTGGTAAGAAACACGTAATTAGTGATAATCATTTAACCGTGAAACACACAGTCAGCGGGTGCGGGTCGGGCGCGTTTTGTGTCGGTCCTGCGCCCGCTCGTGGTTTGTTGTCGTCCACATAAATACACGGAATTATACCCGCGTTGCTCTCGACCCGCCACTCACCCGACACGTGCCCGACACGCACCCGCTCTCTGTGTGTTTCACGCTTTAGTATATAACCACGAAAAGCCCTAAAATCCATAATACTATTGGTTGATATATCACGTTTCATCTCCCCTCCTCCATTTCGATAGATAATGTTTAATAGTATATCGCGTAGAAATCAAAGCGCATAAAGCTTATAAAATTAAATCCATGCAAGAAAAATAACCAACCTAATGCATATAACACACTAAGCGTGATCGAAAAGCTAAATATGTAAAGCAGGGGATACATTAACGGCATTGCCCATCTGATAATGCTGACCGGAACATTATACAGACAATCTATACTGGTTTAGGAAAATTGTAATTGATACATCATCCTAGTACAGCTTCAATAAAATAAGCTTTTACATAGACTTTTAGATCAATACCATTTTGATTGGAAATAAATAAAAAATGGTGGGCGCAACGTTCCAAAGAAAAGTATTGATGAAAAATTTTTGTAATTGGAAATCGCTAAACAAGTGCGTCAGTGTGAAAAAAATGGCAAGTTGTAGTAACAGCTTTACACGAATTAATTTTTAGTTTAAGTTTAAATAAATTACGTTTTGAGTCTCTTAATTATTTATCTTTTTAAGATGCTGGCTCAACATAAAAAAATTATAAATGCATCAATGTAAATTAGAAAAAAAAACACGTTTAAAACCAAAGAATATAAGAATCACTTGATAAATATTCACACATTCAAATTATGTCTCTTTGTAAACCACAAACAATCACACAAATCGAAGCAGTCACTATATGAAATAGACCGGTGCCTGGCCTCACAGGTTGGCAATATACTGTGATATATCGCAAAATATAAGCACACTTTTGTATAAGGTTATGTTCATATTGGCTATAAAACATGGGCTTTGATAATAACTCGCAGTACGCAATACTTTTATTAAAATAATGCAAAAGCGTTTAGAATTATTTTCTTGCCATAATCTGATAAAATTCACAACAATTCATATTTTGAAATATGTATACATTTTTACTAAATCTCGTTTAACGCAATAATTATAATAAAACACAGTTTATGGTTGAAAATAATATTATGATGCAGGTAAAACAATACAAATCAAAAACATTTTTTATGCCGCCATTTTGTTGTGTCCTAAATGCCATGCCTACTTGCTTCGTTTCCTGAACTCAAATTTTTTTTTAGTAACGCACACACTCAACATAGCCCCGCACTAGGGAAACCCTGAGTCGCGGGTGCCGTGGACATACACAAAGACAACCACAAATTACACCCAAACTCACGAGAGAAATAAATGTTGGCCAAGCAAATATTTCTCCCGGCCCGGGAATCGAACCTGAGACATCTGCGTGGCTGTCCGGCACGGTAACCGTTCGGCCGCGGAGGCAGTTTTTGTCTCCCTAGTGCGTTCGTTAAATTATTGTTTTGCTGTTAAAGTTTACCTCTTCCTTTTCCATTTAGGTAAAACTAGAAGGTTAAGCATACCTGCATTCACACTTTGACAATGACATTTCATGATATTTCTTTGTTTATATTTTGGTCATTGACTTACAAATAAATGGACGACGGGTCTAATACAAAAACCACGAAAAAAATGTCCCAAGTCAACCTATTCCAAATTTAAATTGTAATGTCATCGAAGTATCGCGCTGTCAGTCGAACAAATGAAGACTAAAGCGGAGTTTGGCGCTCTGTATACGATTTAGCGCCTTACAAGTGCGGACACTTTTTAGCGATGACCCGACGTCCATATAATTGTAAGTCAATGATTTTGGTCATCTATTTAATTATGATTCACACCTTAACATCTTTTTTAAACTTTATAAGGGGGAATAAATTGAAATAAACCGAAATTCGCCTACAATCATTACTCTGTGAATAACTAAATGATCTTGTTTTTAAACCTAAAGAATTATAACTACTTACGATTAGAAGAACTAATTTCTTCTAATGTTTATTGTAAAAACCACATCAAATGTAACGCCCCATAATTTCAAACCTTTAAATTAAAAGTGCTATTTCACAATGAACATGCCTTTACATGTCGATACCCTAGTTCCTCATCGATGGTATCATATCAATACGATTCAAGGCCGCAGATAAAAAAAAACGTATTTTGTACCTGCACCTCTACCACGATGGTGAGTAATTTTCAGGTTAGTTTTCTCTACCTAATTTTGGTGGCAAGTTTTATTATTTAAGTTAATATTTAAGAAATATTCAATAACACTTGAGGTTACTGTACTCGAATATTAAATAATTGATAATATTCTACAATATTTAAGTAATAGAATTTGCCATCGAAATAAGGTAGAGAAAACTAACCTGAAAATCACCCGTAACAGTTGAAGTCACCATGGACCGGTATAATATTTGTTTGGCAAATATTGGTACTTGATGTGGTTTCGCTGGGAAATATTCCAAATAGTCGCTCGCTTGCGATTGCAACACAGTCTCATGGTAGAGGTTCAAGTCTAATCGGGGTCATTCGTCATTTTCTGATTATTCCGTGTTACCCTCATTTGCTACCCTAGGGGGGATAAAACAGAACAAAATATCAGCCATACGACGTATAATTACAAACCATCGTTGAACAGCAGGATGTTTATAATCTCAGGATAGAGTAATTAGATAAATTTTTATTGAAATCGGTTACCGGAAAGTGCGCGAAATCGGAATCATCCCCAAGTTTGTCTCTGTTAGAGGTAGAATATTTTCTTTAAATTTAAATAGGACCACTACTAAGGTACTCTCTTTAAAACAAAAAAAAAATCATAAAAATCGGTTCACAAATGCTGACAGTTATCGCGTAACATACGTACAAAAAAAACAGTCGAATTGTGAACCTCATCCTATTTTTAAGTCGGTTAAAAAGCAATGATAATAACGTGTTAGACAACGACACTGATTACCTAGTGTTAAACTAGGAAATTCTTGTACTCGTAGTACGAGGAATTCTCTGGTACTCGTCAGAGGAACAAATTTCACACTACTAGTGGCAGTAGAGCTCTCCTTGTGAAACAGTTCGTCCAGGGAAGTACTGCCAACTTACCTATTTCTGCTGCCAAGCAGTAATGTAAGCATTACAGTGTTACGGTTTTCAAGGGTGCTGGTGAAATTACAGGCACATAAGACTTGTCAACTTAAAACTGCCTCCGTGGCCGTGCCATGCAGAGGTCTTGGGTTTGATTCCCAGGCCGGGAGAAATATGTGTATGGCCTACATTTATTTCTCTCGTGAGTTTGGGTGTAATTTGTGGTTGTCTATGTGTGTGTCCATGGCACCCGCGACACATGGTTTCCCTAGTGGCTATGTTGAGTGTATGCGTTATTATTATTATTATTACTGCTACTACTAAATGTTGGCTGTGTGACACATATTTCTCCCGGCCCGGGAATCGAACCTAGGACCTCTGAGCGCCAGACCGGCTTGGTAACAGTTCAGCCACGAAGGCAGGTGATATTACACATGTATTAATATATTTATGTACGTACATTATCATGGAAAAACTTTGAACAAAAAGTTTATTTTACACCTTTGTGTGTTTGGATAACACAAATTCATGGGAGGGATTTGTTTAGCTTTTTCACGTTGTTTTCGATAAAAGTGAACTAACATTTATTTACAGTGTAACTGCTAGAGTTTATTTCTTGTTCCTCTCAGGGGAATCTGCCTTATCAGCTGTAAAGTACAATAATTCCACAATTTCAAAGGTAACTTCGTGGAATAATAAAGGTATACATACATATATGATTTCAAAAATGCTTTTATCACATCGTTGGCTAAATTTGAATATCTCGTAAATCCTTTTATGGACGAAATGTGTTAAACTTAAAAAACTTAAAAAAACTTAAACATTATAAAGTAGAGGTAAAATCATAAATTGTCATATGTATTTCTAGTAATTCTATTTTTTGTGCTTACTCAAAAGTTCACATTAATGGAGATTACGACGTTCACGAATTTAGCCGACGATAAAGTCACAAAAATAATAGTAACTGTATGAAACAAATTATGTTTCTGTGAATTTTTAACGTCTTCAAAAAAAGGATGAGGTCCTCAATTCGACTGTGTGTGTGTGTGTATATATATATAAATAAATAAATAAATAAATAACGAACACACTCAACATAGCCCCGCACTAGGGAAACCCTGTGTCGCGGGTGCCATGGACACACACATAGACAACCACAAATTACACCTAAACTCACGAGAGAAATAAATGTAGGCCATACAAATATTTCTCCCGGCCCGGGAATCGAACCTAGGACCTCTGCGTGGCAGCCCGGCGTGGTAACCGTTCGGCCACGGAGGCAGTTAAATGTGTATGTATGTTACGTGTTAGCTCCTTTTAACGTGATTCGTGAACCGATTTTGTACATTCTTTTTTTTGTTGGAAAGAGGGTAAATTGTTCTGATCCCCTTTAAATTTGAAGAGAATATTCCATCTGTAAAGGTAGCAAACTAGAGGATGAACCTAGAGGATGATTTCGTCGGTTTTTTTACGTAAGCTATCACAAACTCGAATTTTTTTAATCCGAATTAATAACGTTTGTCTGAATTTTCATTACACCGAAAACTGAATTATAACGAAACCGTTGTTCTCTCAGGATATGTTGGATGTTCATCGCAAAGACACGATTAGGTTCGGTTAGGTTAGGCTAAGTTTCCTCCGCGGCCGAGCTTGGACGGCTGGCCCGTGGTGGGCGCTTCCCTCTTCGGAGAGTCCGCGCGGATGCGCGATAGGTGTTGCGGCGGAGCCTGCCATTAGATCCGAACTTCACAGTTGAGTGGATGCTGTCCTGGCCCCCCATGGCCCTTGGGTAGCGGACTCGGGGGAGTTCGTTGCCCAGCATAGTGGGGCCCAGGATGGAAGGCTCGTCTGGTGTTCGGTGAGCCTCACATTCGGAGTCGAGGGACCGATATGTCTCCCGTCTCACTGCGCAGGGCGCGGCCAGACGCTAGTGGGGACGCGGAAGAGTGCAATAGCGTACCCGTACCCCCACCTACAGCGGAGAGGAGGAACACTACGGGGGTTTAGTGCGGTCGGGCTGCTCCCCTTCAGGGTTCAGTCCAGTCGCCACTTGACTCCGGTTCTGCCCCCGCGGGGCCGGGGTATCTGTAAGCAGATTCCCCCGGATTAACAAAAAAGGTTTTAAAGAAAAAACATTTTCCTCTCAAAATTACTTTCGAGGTTATGAAAATTCAAGCAAACGTTATTTCTGGAAAATGTCATTTCGAACTACTAATAGATAACTGTTTTTTTAGTACTCTGTACTGACATTAGTTAACATAAAAATTTATCGAGTAATTCCGTTCGTAGAAACTTCTCTTTGTTGAAAATTTGCTAGATGTGGCGTTATTACACAAAGAATGTGATTTGCTTACGAAATAAAGATGTGCATTTTATTGAATATCACCCATGTTTATTTAGCTCGTCCTCTTTTAAGGACATTCGTAAACTCGTTGAGATATTTACACCTAGATCTACCTTTTACCTTTTACGTTTCTACAAGCTTATGAGATGTATTGATTGGGCAGTACATCGTGATGGCAACGGTACGCCGAAGAAGGTCATTACCCTCGGAAAAAAGTGAAGTCCCCAACCTGCATTGAGCCAGCGTGGCGGACTGTGGCCTAAGCCTTGCCTGATAGGAGAGTGCCAGCAGTGGGACGCATAAATATGTTGACGATTATTACTAAGGAGTTTCAAAAAGGAATAACCCATTCTTGTTCATCTTTACACAAAAAAGAAATTCTTCTTACAAACAGCATATTTAAATACCTTCAACACCTGTCGATGGCACGATTACGCACGCCACGAGCGATATTTGTGTTTCGTTCTTACCTGTAACAAAAAACAATTAATCATTAAGTTTCAATTGTTTATCTAATCCTTTTTGTGCCTATTTATACAGCATAATTTGTAAAATATAACAATCTCGCAGGAATTTATCACTAACATCATAGACAACAACTTGTTTACAAGAGTTTTCATGAAAGATAATAAAATTACCAAAAATAATCTTTTATGTTTTTGTTGGACACCATTTAGATCTGCATAGTAAGGTAGTGAGTCCAAACGTGCAAGCATCTTCTTCGACGTCCCCTGCGCCCGCTCCTGCGTTTTGCGCTGGACTGGTATGCTAGTAAGCAGCGCTTCGCACAGAGTTATCACCGCGAACTATTAGGAGTCGATACTGCCTGCGCTCGAATTAAAATGTTTCCCCTTCTAATACGGCTCATTTTGCTTGGGTCGAGCGGCAGGGGCTTTAATTCAGAGTTTATTCTTTTACAAACGAATTTAAAGCTATTTGAAAAATGTATATCGTATAGTATATGTGTTCTACTTAATACAACACGCAAAATAGGCGCTTTGTCGTCGAGTTGCGGATACCAGCCCGTTGCACCAAGTACCAAGTCTACTTAATACAGTTGATATAAAACAAATTAATAGTATATGTAAAGTACTCATTGAATACAGCGGTTTTCTTGTAAAATTTCGAAGTAATTTTTTTTTTCTATCGCGACTATTTTTAAGAACTTTTTCTTTTCACACCGTATTCTAATACTGATTCGATTATACACTGGTATATCTTCAATTTTACTATGTAATTATTTCAAAGTGATTGATTCAACACGTTCACTGTTATGCGTAATCGACCACAGTCATTTCAGGAAGTATAGACTCTTAAAATATTTATGTTTTTAAAAGAAATTAAAAGAAATGAATTACTAAAAAATAAAGACAATATATTCGAGTGGGGATTTTCGGATGGTTCTAACCTGGGCCTGCTTGTCCGGTGCGATTCAAACGATAGCCTTATTACCCTGCGTGCCTAAACACCTGCACGCTGCTAGTGACGCGGTCGGCGTGGCTGGGTTCTGGGCCTGGGTATGTCATGTATTATAAAATAAACAGTCCCTCAACACACAGTGAACCTAACGACGATAAGAAATTTTCACTGTAGGTTCCTTTTGTGACATAAACACCGCATAGGAACGAATTTTTCAAATTCCATCCGCCTCAAGGGATGAAACGACCACAAAAATGTTGTATGTAAAATGTGAAATAGATAGAAACGAAAATTTGTATTTAGGTCTCTATGAGAAATGAAAGAACATGTGTTTCATGCCTGCTTATAAATTAACATCATCGCAACAAAAATCGTGTTCCATTTTTAAAGTATTGTAATGAACGAATGAATGAATGAGATATTCTTTATTGCACATTAAATTTATAATTACAATGTCAATACAAAACAGTATCGTAAGTGAATATTTACATCCAAATAAATTTTGAACGGGGTAGTTTATTTAGGAAAATTATAAATTCCTGCGTATAAGGAAATATAAAATTTTTGGGTTGTTTAACAATGTTCTACACAGAAAAAAAAGGTTTCTGTTCAAGTGGATGGAGTTATGGAAGTACTGCCACTTAACGTATTTCCGCCGTCAAGCAGTAATGTGATCATTACAGCGTTCCTGTTTTGAAAGGTATAACGGTGCTGGTGAAATAACGGGTACACGGGACTTCTCAACTTATCATGTCATTAAAAAAGTGGATTTTTAGTTTTCCTGACGAATTCTAATGGTGATCATGACACCATTACATTAATTACTTCACAAATAATTGCAGGATTCGAGTTAAAATGATTGAACAATAATAAAAATAAGAGAATCGTTAATTTTTCTCCAAAGAAGTACAAGATGTAGGTAATACAATTTAAGTGAAAGGTGATTGGAGCTCAAACTAGGTTAAACCTGTGCTATGACCACCATATGTGCTATGACATATATGTCACCTGGCCTCCAACACCCGGATTTCAACTAACGGTCGCTTAAAAACAAGACGACTTGGGTAAAAGGGATAACAAAACCGTAGGTAGCAAACAATAAAACTTTTATTGGTTAATCTAGAGGTTAAAATTCTAAAAATATAAACAAAATTTATATGGATACGTAAGTGTGTGTGTTATGTGTGTGCGCGTGCGTGCGTGTGTGCATGCGTGCGTGCGTGCGTGCGTGCGTGCGTGCGTGCGTGCGTGCGTGCGTGTGTGTGTGTGTGAGCAGAGATAGGGTGTGGGAGCGGGTAAGATATCGCAACATTCCCAGACATCAAACCGTAGGTGACATTAGAAGATCCTCAGGCCTATCGTAGTTGAGTGTTTGAAGCCATCCAGAAACAACCCTTTTGCATTCCCATCTTGTACAATGTGTCTCAATCAGATAACTCGCAATATTTAAGCTAACACACTTATAGGATTAATTCGACTAAAGTTTCAATACTAAGTATTTTATATTTTTAATCACACGAAGTTAATTAAAACTGCCTATAATATTTGAAATAGAATAGAATAGAATCTTTTTTTAATTTTTTTAAATTTATTATGGCCTTTGCCTATAGTAGTAGAATTAAAAAAAATCTGATCTAAATGGCATATAAAACAGAATAGAATATTTGTTTACTCAAATAATTTAGCGTTTCGGGTCTTTAACAAGTACCATGGTCAGTCATCCGTGATCACGCACGCTATGTAGATCTGAAAATATAGTTTTATTTCCAATGTGTAGCAATCAAGAACTTAATACCTATAATGGTGACTTGTTTGAGAAATGGTTAAAACAACCATGATGTGCAGTTTTGTCAATCTCTGTACGCATCGAACTAATGGCAATAAAGATAAAAATATTAAATTTATTCTCACTAGTTCCATGCATGGAACTTTTGGGTTACAATGTCGAATTCAAAACAAAATTTAGCACAGTTTGAATATAGGCAATGTAATAAGTATTTAATAGCAGTAGAGCTGTTTGTGAAAGAGTTCGTCTAGGGTAGTACCAATTTTTGCCGCCAAGCAACTGTTTGACACACTAATGTTAACATTACTATTTCAGTATTAGTATATTCCGGTTTTGAAGGGTAAGTATATTGGTGAAATTACAGGCACATGGGACTTGTAAACTTATGTCTCAGGGTGACGGGCGCAGTTGCAGTGCCACTCGGTTCTTTGCGATTTAAAGCTCTGAGTGGCACTGTAACTGTCATGGACTGGCGTGTCGCCGGAATTGTTCGATTCGCCCCAAGGTATCATAAAAACAATTGTACCCAGTTTACAACATTAATTTAAACTTTATAAAAAAAATGGATTAATTTGATTTGGGCCACTATTCATGAAAAGCAGCGTTGCAGTAAATGTTTTTTTCTTTTTTCAAATGACGAGACGAACAAGTCTTGCACCTGGTAAGAAGCGATACGCCTGTCCACAGCAATTGCAGTGTCAACCAGAACTTGAAATCGCAAAGATCTGAGAGACACCATGATATAAATTGACAAGTCCCATGTACCTACCTGTAATTCTACCAACACATGTACCTTTTACAAATAGGTAAAATGGCAGTATTTCCCAGGACGAACTCTGTCACAAGTCGCTCTACTGTTACTAAATATATGTTTCTGGTTAACACGTAACAATAAAAGTAAATTTCAGATTCGTCGAAGAAGGTCGATTTTCATTCTTACATATTATATAAGTTACTCAACATAGGAAGCACATAACTATCCATTAAACTGAACAATACTGTATCTATTTCTTCTCAACTACGCCAAGGACGTTAGAGGTTAGGTTCCGGTCCCACGGGAAGTTATAGCGGTATTCCCGGGAATTATACACCGGCATCGAGACCGGGAACTTTATCGCGTGCAACGTCACACCGGAATACCGTTTGGTTTGCTTATGTGTTATCTGAATTCCAGCTATGTTATTGTATAAAACGTTGTACAAATAAAGCAGGATTTTGTCTCTGTTATGGGGCAACCCTGGCAATCTTTTAGTTCTTTATTTCATACATACAGCTATTTTTGAGGGTTGTCTCGATACAGTAGGATAGCATTTCTATTTATTTATATAAAATAATAGTAATACTGATTGATTATAATAAATTAATGGCTGTTTTATTCATTAAATATTAACAAATAATAATAATCCATCATCATACTAATGAAGGATTATGCCCATGTGATCCCCTAAACTGATCGATCCACCGCCAATTTTAAATCCCAACTGATCCCCTCTATATTTTGCAACTCCCAACGGACCCATCATTGAATATGTAACGTCAAGTCACAGTCAAGATAAAAAGAAGTTTTGAAATCAAATATTTATTTATTGAGCTGGCAAAGCCGTCATTCCCCGTTCACATATTTATTTAGACAAAGTAAAGCAAGTATCACACATCCATTTCTGTATAAATAACGTATCGATCGTTCATTTGCCTGTTTTCGCAAAATATCAGGAACACGTGGAGCTGTAATGAAGACGGTAATAAATGTGGTAACGTTACACGCTGAGTAAGCGTCCCCGAATTACCTTCATATTCATTCATCACGCATATCGGGATTACCGGTACAGTTGCTTATCACGACAGGCCTTTATACGTGCATATTTAATAGCAGAGCCATTTTGAAAGCGATTTTGAAACATGGGAGGTTCTTTTTTCAATTGATTTTATGTAATTTGTAGTAATATTGATAAGTAGTGTTTCAAAAGCAATGTTCAGCGACTTTTGAACCTCAAAAGAGTTTTGGTTAACTTTAGTAAAAAAAAGGAAGTTAACGGAAATATGCGTTTTAAATAATAATTTTGCGATGAAATAAATATGAAATCTAGGTTAATAGTCAAATGCTTGCGTCGCGTCTATTTATAACTGATGTTCAGTTATAAATGACTCTTAACTTTTATTTACAGAAACTCACCGCCAAGGGTCAAAAGGTCTTTAGTTACACTTTCCTCAATACGAAGGTTTCTCAGGACCATTTCACGTCACTTACCTGCTTTTATCTCACCCACAGGCGCCGGAGGGGCTAAAGAAAGAGGTGAGAAGGGGTGTTTTTAAGGGGGGAGGGTTGCCCCAGATTCACGTCACATTTTATTGTCGCCGCACGGTCTCCGAAATTCTTTATGCTACGATTTGTTCGATGCGAGATTGCGAAGATCTACAATTCACCAACTTATAGGTATTTGTTCAAATTGAGTTTGGGAAAAACGTCCATATTTCATAAATGAACGTGTGCTTTTGTTAATAGCACACATAACGTTTAGCTACTACTAACTAGCACTGACTAGAAGTTAAAGTTAATTTAAAGTACGTTTTTGTTTTAAAGTAAGTTACAACTACTATTACTATTACTAACTACCTCCGTGGCCGAACGGTTACCATGCCGATTCCCGGGCCGGGAGAAATATTTGTATGGCCTACATTTATTTCTCTCGTGAGTTTGGGTGTAATTTGTGGTTGTCTATGTGTGTGTCCATGGCACCCGCGACACAGGGTTTCCCTAGTGCGGGGTATGTTGACTGTGAGCGTTATTATTAAAAAAAACAAAAAAAAAACAACTACGTCTTTAATAGCTGTAGAGCTCCTTATGAACGAGTTCGTCTGTGGAAGTAATTTCTATTTACCTATTTCTGCCGTCAAAATATAATGGGAGCATTACTGTGTTCCGATTTTGAAGGGTAACGGTACTCGTGATTTTTTTTATCATACCAAGTAGTGCTGCTGCGCCTTTAGAGCTTGCAAAGATCTGAGGAGCACCCTGGGAAATAAGTTGACAAGTCCCTTGCGCCTGTAATTTCACCAGCACCCATAAGCTGGTGTTTACACAATTTATACGACGAAAACCAGTTGCAGGCCACTCTACCACGGAGGTTGTAAGTATTCTAATGCCATTTAGAATGAAAGTTAAGAATAAGTTTACAGATACATGGGCCTTATCAACTAATGCCTCAGGTGATCTTTGCAGTTTAAAGCTCTGAGTGGCACTGAAACTGTTACGGACAGGCGTGTCACTTACCGCCAGATGCACGATGTGTTAGTCCCGTCACTTGATATCATAAAAAAATTGTACCCAGTTTACAACATTAATTTAAACTTTTCTCAATATTCTCTATAACAATTTATTACATTCATTTTACATACGTTTTATTATAATAATAATAAATAAAAATGTAGTCCTTGTATTTATTTAGTGTAATTTATATGTATATATTTTAAAATATAATATTTCTTATATACATTAATTCTTTCTTCTCTCAGCCTTCTACTCTTGGCTCTCATGATAATGTTTACATTCCTTTTGAATTATTCTCCCGTCTGTTTCCTAACATTTTAGTTTGACATTGGCATAAAGTATAACTAAATATTTTTTAACAACACATACGTTGCTCAGATCCCAAAGTAAGAAACTAAAGCTAAACAAATGTTTACTTGGGTCTGGGTACCACAACCACCGAGACGCGAGACAATATACAGGCAAGTTAGTTTTTCTACATTGACCCGGTTGTAGATCGAACCCGGGACCTCAGAGATGTACCCACCATGAAAACCGGTGTGCAAGCCACTCTACCACCGAGGTCGTAAATATTCTATTGCCATTTAGTATGAATAATAACAATAAAAAACTTTTTACAAATAAAATTATCAATTAAAATAAATTAAAAAATGTTTTGAGATAAAACCACTGGACTACCTCTGGCTTCAATAATGGTTGCCTATAGGTACAACAAAATTTTCACAAGCAAAAACTACTAGTACAAAAAAAAAGAAATTCGAAAACGTTAACAAACAAAATCTGTGTTTTATTCATTGCCAATGGCGTTTCGGCGATTGCATTCCGATTAAATCGTTACCCAGTATCAATAGTTCGTGTCAATCGGACAAACAAAATCGATTTTCAATTTATTCGATGGACATTTTTAGTAATTACCTATTCGTTTTGTTCAATCTTTTAGCACGATCTGTCGGATAATTTGGATAAATATGAAGCTTTTGTGCAGTGTAATTTGTTCTTGCTATAACAACTTCAGTCAACTAGTAGCAGTACTGCTACCTTACCTATTTCTGTCGCCAAGCAGTAATGTGGGGACTAACTAACATGGGACTTGTCAACTTATGCCTCAGCGTGCCGGGCACAGTGGCAGTGCCCCTCAGATCTTTGCGATTTAAAGCTCTGAGTGGCACTGCAACTGTTATGGACGGGCGTGTAGCTTACCACCAGGCGACACTTAATATTATAACAAAAATAAATTAATCATTCCGAGACTTCAGATTGAGGTGTTGTACGCTCTACGTGTATTATTTCCTTCACATTTACATGAATATGTTCTGCCTGTTCCGATTTCTGGCAATACGAAACGTAAAACATTGTTATAATACTAATACGGCTCTCAAAGTGCTTACCTTTACGTACAAAGGTACGCACTCTTTTGCGCGGCATCTCCTCTACAGTCGTAAAATAGAGTGATCACGTGTTACGACTTTGACGCATGTCTGTGTTACCTTGACGAGCCGTTTTTTTTATGTTATTCAAACAGGTAAATAGGCAGACGCGCACCCGATGGAAAAGACTAGAAGCGGCACCTATACATTTCCGACAATTTATTTATATTACATGACTTATAATTAAATTACATTTATTTTGTTTATTAAATATTACCGTTGTAAGCGTGGTAGGCTAACCTAATGGATTGAACGGCCACTTAAGCAGAGAGTCATGGGTTCGAATCCGGACTGCGTTTTTGGGAATTTATTTGCGAAATTTCATCAGATATTTAAGAATTTTGGTGATGGAAAACATCGTGAAGAAATCTGCACATAACTGCAAAACAATTTGTGGACCACCGTAGTTGTCAAATTCTTCAATTATTTTAAACCAAATTTATATTACATGAAGATTTATAACCTGTATTTATTAATTAGTTATATATATAGCGATTGCGACAAATAGTCGGATTGAGAACCTCCTCCTTTTTTGAAGTCGGTTCAAATACGATAATACTTGTCATATTAATGTAATATAAAGCCGCACAGCAAATTTCATACAATAGCCGATGCGGAAAAATTATTTAAAGGACCCTTCAATAGCTTGAATGGAAATAAGTCATTAACGAGCATAAGGAAGGAAATGAGGAACATTCATCCTCTATATTTTTAAAATACGTCATGAAGTAATATAAAGGCAAACCAGAGTAAGAATCATGAATCTTTTATACCAACCTCGTTGCCATAAATTAATTTATAAGAATAACTGCTTCAATATGTGCATAAAGATCTTCAATAGTTTACCAAATGAATTTAAATTACTACGCGGACCTACGTTTAAATCACAATTGACAAAATGGCTTGACACATTAAGAAATAATAAATTTAAAATTTACAAATACCAATTTATATTAATTTGAAATGCAATTAATTTTGATGGCTAAAATATTTATTTCAATTAATATTTGCACACCTGCTTGCAGGTTGAATACATTGCACCTTTTTTAAACCTACGTGGGGCGCACTATAAATGGTAAGAAATGAATTTATTGTTTCTCAAAATATTCTCCGTTAGCGTTAATGCACTTTTTCATACAAATGAACCGATTTTGAAAACATTTATGCCACTCCTCCGTGACAATTTCTGAAACATGTTTATCTCTATGAAACTCTATCTCTACTCTATGAAAATCGTTGACCGGTTAGCTGGTTTTTAATTTTTGGAAATAAATAAAAGTCACAAACAAGGTGCCAGGTCGGGACTGTACGCGGGATGGGTCATAAGGTCAACGTTGTTCACCTTCAAAAATTCATCTGTCTGTCTGGCCGTGTGAGAACTGGCATTATCGTGGTGCAAGACGATACGGTGTTTACGGTTATTTTCAAGGACTTTGTCAACAACTTCCGGCAAACAAATGGTTGTGTACCAATCATTAATCACGGTACAACGATTCTCCAAAGCAACAGTTGCCACGTGTCCAGTTTTATTGAAAAAAGAGCAATCATCCGCTTAGAGGCACTTTGCACGCGCGCCACTTTGGTTGGTTTCGGCTCATCTCGAAAGACCCATACGCTCGATTGCCGCTTTGTTTTGGGATCGTAACTATTAATTCATGTTTCGTCACCTTTGACTAAGTCCCACACCAAATTCGACGCCCCTTCGTGAATCTGGTAAGCATGGCATTGCACCAAGTGACGCGATCCGTTTTTTGAGTCTCAGTCAAATTGTGTGGGATCCACCGAGAGCACAGCTTTTTCATACCCAAATGTTTGTGTAGTATTAATGGCGCACATTGCATAAGCAAAACGCTACCGCTTTGCAAGTGAGGCCACACCAACGTCATACGATGAATGATGTCGGCGCCTGCACATCGTACGATGAGTGACGTCGGCGCCGTGCCTGTACATTGCTCGTTGCCCTCGCAAGCCAGCCGATCCACGCGGCGGTCGCCCCGCCTCATGCAACTCATCGCTTCAAAACCCAGCACTGCGCGCTGAGCACCGAGCACTCTGCTTGCTTCTCGCTTTGGAAACAGACGCGCTTTCTAATTCTTATACTGCTTTGTATTTTTACGCTGTTCTTGTAATTTTTAATTTCTTTAAGAAAAGTTCATTCAAGTCATTATTTTCAGGAATATTATTCATTAGCTTCCGCGTATCTTTCTTCCTTCCTTTCCCTTTCTTGTCATAGTTTCGAGTATACGTATCTCGGGTTCGAGTCCCGAACCGAACACACTCCTACACCTTTTTTAATGTTTACTTATCTTCGTTAATAACACTGATTGATTTCTTTTTTTTTATAACGCAACACACTCTTAGGGTCGTATTCCAGAACTCTATTCAATACTCAAGTCAGGACTTGACTATTGCAGTGAGCACTGAAAATCATACTCAAGTCTGCTCAAATCCTGACTTGAGCATTGAGTAGAGTTCTGGAATACGACCCTAAGAGTGTTGTGTTATAAAAAAAAAGAAATCAATCAGCACTAGGGAAACCCTGTGTCGCGGGTGCCATGGATACACACATAGACAACCACAAACGACGCCCAAACTCGCGAGAAATAAATGTAGGCCGTACACATACTTCTCCCGGCCTGGGAATCGAATCCAGGACCTCTGTGTGGCATGTGGGTCCGCCATGGTAACCGTTCGGCCACGGAGGCAGTTAATTAATTTCCACAGTGGGAATGTCTCATGATAGACAAATAAAAGACAAAAAAAGAAAACTTTATTTAAAAAAATATATTGCATTTATATTATGCATGAATTTCAATTACCTACCGAATATTTATTGATATTATACCAAAACATACTTTTTTTCAAGTAAACCGCAAATGTAATGAATTCCTATAATTTTCCGAAAAAGCCGGATTATCCGGATTCACTGGGAATTTCGTTTTCGAAATCCAGATTTCAAATAGGTATGGCCCGGATTTGTATTCCCTATTTGGCAAAATAATAGCAGACAGGAAAGGATTAAATATATTGATAAAATCGATTGACTTCCTGAGCGCAGCGGACGAAGCAAGCGAAGCGTTCTAAGCATCCACCTAAACGGTATAATCTAAAAATGGAATTTCTCGGCCGTTCCTTATCAGCGTACGTACGTGAGTGCTGGATGCAGAGGTCCCGAGTGCGATTCCCGGCAGGACCAATTTAGGAAATGAACTTTTCTGAATTGGTTCTGGTCTGTACCCCACTGTGAATTCAGTTACTTTGGTACTCATAGTGCAGGAAGAGCGCCGGAGCGGAATAATACGTGTGGCCGTTTTACAGTGATACGGATTGCTCCGCACTGAACACGCTTCGCGTGAACTCCGCACAAGCCATCCGTGAGTTCATTGTAGGCGATTGTCTTTCGAATAACCGCATTAAATTAAACACTCGATTCAGAGTACTGCGGATTCTACGTATGCGGATGGCCCGCATGCGGACAGTATGGACCAATGTTATAAAAAAATATAAAGATAAACGAAAAGAAAGACTGCGTTTTGGTAACGAACCGACATTCCGCCCAGCTATATGTGAAAGAAAATGCAAAAGGTCAACTAGGAAAATGGTGAATGTATGTATTGTTCACAGACAATCCACATTTCTGTAAAACATTAATATATAGAAAAGCATGAATATGTAACAATTGTGAAGTGAAGAACTTTATAAGTTTGACACAGGTGGCGCTGACGGTAAAGAAAAAGTTGGTACGAGCGGTGGCCCCGGTGTGGCAACAGACGCTGGTTCGAGTCTATTCGTATCGAAATAATTTTTCTTTGTGTTGTTCGAGAGATTTGTATTAATAATTATATGCAAAAGGTACTAACTACTAACGATGTCACATTTATTTTTGACTACGTATAAAACTGTACTCTCAAAGGAATGTGCTCACCGGGTGCATTCTTCCGCGAGCATTCACAAAGGAACAATCGACAACGAGCAATAAATTGCCGGAAAGCGAGTCAAGCATTCGTTTGCAAAAGTGAGGAGCTTGTTCAATTTCTTTGTTAACATCAAAACATCACAAATTTGAAAATGACATAGACTTCACCAAAAAGAGTGACATAAATTGAATCTCTTTTCATTTTTATATAAAGCAAAAGGCAAACGAGCAGACGAGCGACTTGATTTTTTTTGTGATACCCAGTGACGAGAAAAACAAGTCGTGTACCTTGTGGTCAGCGACACGCATGTCCATAACAGATGTAGTGCTGCTCAGAACTTTATATCGCAAAGAACTGTCACCCTGATAAGTCCCATGTGCCTGTAATTTCACCAGCACTCTCATACCATTCAAAATCGGAACGCAGTAATGATCACATTTCAGTTTGGCGGCAGAAACAGGAATGGCAGTACTTCCCTGGGCAAACCCTTTCACGAGGACCTCCACTGCTACGTAAAGATGTTTGTCGTATCGTTGTTGTTTCCGATTTCCATAACACAATTGCTTTAGTTACTTACTAGAGGATCAGAGCAAATTATGTGATGTTGTGTAATATTTTTCATTTATTTATATTTATTTACTATTTAAAGTAACCTTTCTCGATAAATGTCACAAGATACTCTTACAAACCACATGGTTCA
The DNA here is from genome assembly GCF_003589595.1 of Hyposmocoma kahamanoa. NCBI lineage: Eukaryota > Metazoa > Arthropoda > Insecta > Lepidoptera > Cosmopterigidae > Hyposmocoma > Hyposmocoma kahamanoa. The sequence goes on from NW_020653853.1 coordinate 4,226,524, forward strand.
CGGATCACAGTATTCTTCATTCTGTCACATAGCAGCACATTAGATATTTCTTGTTGTTCTACCAACAATTAAGCTTTTGAATGAACATAATAAACACAGTAAATATCTACAACAGCGGTCTATTAATATTAACCCTTTATTCCTGCGCAAAACACAATGACGTATCGACCCCGCGGGAGGCACGGAAATTAAAGAGAAAGCTCTAGGGATGCTTGTTGGTTCATATATGATGATCACCGTGTTACAGTCGTTTTGGATGTGATATAGGTGTATTACCCGACTTTACAATGTTTATTTTATAACGTACAGTTTTTATTTTCACATTAATTAATACATCTGCTCATCGTGGCGTTTTGGTCCCAACCCTAATGTAAGTAGTGAGTGGTGGGTGTGGCAGAAAACAACATGAAAGTAGGGTGAATGTTGTAGAAATGAAATCTTTGCGCAATACATATGTGTGCTATTAGTGTTAAAGACAGAATGCCGTACAGTTGTAGTAATAGAGCGTTGTGGTATGAAAGATGTAGTGACAAGGATAGAACGAGGGATGTTTCGATGGTTTGGTCATGTAGAAATAATTAATGTTGGTAGATTGATGGCACAAATTTATAGAGTGAGTGTGGATGGAGGCATCGGGAGAGGTAGACCTCAGCGTACATATCTCAATCAGATGCCTTTAGAAAAGGCCAGGTTAAAAGTACCAAGAATAAACAGGTATGTATAAAGAGATTTATGGGAGAGGAGGAGCCGGAAGAGGTTTGTCAGGAGTGTAGCAGGTGGAGTACAGTCTCTGTCAGTCCCAGTGGGAGATAGGCGTCATGATATGTATGTATGTAATTAATTAATTAACTGCCGCGCCTTAATTGCCTCTGTGGCCGAACGGTTATCATGTTGAACTGCCACGCAGAGGTCCCGGGTTCGATTCCCGGGCCGGGAGAAATATTTGTATGGCTTAAGTTTATTTTTCTCGCGAGTTTAGGTGTAATTTGTGGTTGTCTATGCGTGTCCATGGCATCCGCAATACAGGGTTTCCCTAGCGCGTATGTACGTTAATACAGTCTCGTGGACTGCATTTGTTTTTTATTTTATTTCTCGTCTTTTTTAATCGACTTCAAAAATAGTAGGAGATTCTCAATTCGATTTTTTTTTGTGTGCATGTTACGCGAATACTCGCATTTCGATACCTTCAATGAACACTAAGCCAACTTAATTTTTGGACCTGCTCTGTTTTTATTTTGTTTTTTGTTTCTTTTTTTTTACAAAATTCGTTTTTTTTTTGTTCTTGTTTCTTTTTTTCACAAAATTCGGGGAGCACGATTAAGATTATATTTATATTAAGCAGCCCATACTTACTAAGGCAAATAAATATGGCTGTTTACAAAAATAACAGAAGATGACCAAAAAATAAAGATGGCGTAGTGTTCATTGGAGGTATCCATTTGTGAACAGATTTTGATGACACTTTTTTGTTGGAAACAAGGTACCTCAGTATTAGTCCCATTTAAATTTGAAGAAAATGTTACACCTCCAATCTAGGGGATGCATCCGGTTTCGCGCACTTTCCGGTAACCGATTGTTAACTTTTTAGTTTCAGTTTGTATGTAATACATAATAAGTAATGTTTAAAAGTCGTTTTTTTTAATGAAAATTATTTATGTGTTAAAACGTAAGGCGTTGTATTCTGTGCGTTTTGTTCGTTAGTAATATAATGTGATTAACATAATTAAAACTATTTTTAGCGTCACGAGTGTGACTTACTAAATTAAGATAATAATTTTCATATTATCGAGTTCTTATGTTTTCGCGATTGTTACACATAGGAAGTGAAACTATTTTTCCCAGGTCCCATGGTCACGGTTGACTGAAAAGTCAAACGGTCAACAAAAAGTTGACTGTAAAGGGCCCGAAACGTCGGTTTGTTTGAAAAAACAAATATACGCGATTTAAATCCGGAAAAATAGTTCCATTTCCAATCTTTATATTAATTTAGTAAGTCACACACGTGACGCTGCACACAGCCATCATAAGGTACAGGTCATCATAAGGTACGTGTTAAGCATTAGTTACATATACAAGACATACCAGGTGTTTCGAAAAAAAAAAATTTAATTAATAACTTTTATAACTAATGCTGGTTTACATTAATATTGATTTAACTGGTTGACCATTTTACCAATCAACAGTGAACATGAACCCGAAAAGTTGGTTTGTTTGAAAAGACCATTATATGCGATTTAGATGGTATTACATTTTTGTGTTATATCAATTGACAGGGCCAGCAAGTCGTGGGCCTGGTGGTAAACGACACGCCTGTCGGTAACAGTTGCAGTGCAACTCAGAGATTTAAATCGTTAAAATCTGAGGGGCACTATCTTTCCAATTTCACCACCAATAATAATAATCATTATCATCATATCAGCCGGAAGACGTCCACTGCCGAACATAGGCCTCCCCCAAAGATTGCCTGGCTAGCCGGTCGGACGTGCATCCATCAGTTACCCGCCGCCCTTACCAGGTCATCTGTCCATCTAGTAGAGGGACGTCCCACTGAACGCCTTCCAGTTCATGGTCTCCATTCGAGAACCTTTCTGCCCCAAAGGCCGTTAGTTCTACGAGCTATGTGCCCTGCCCACTGCCACTTTTACTTGTTAATCCTTCGAGCTATGTCGGTGACTTTCGTTCTTCTACGGATCTCCTCATTTCTGATTCGATCACGTAGAGAAATACCGATATTGCTCGCTCCATGGTTCGTTTGATTTTGAGCTTTTTTATGAGGTCCATAGTAAGTGACTACGGGTCGTATTCCAGAACTCTACTCAATGCTCAAGTCAGGATTTGAGCAGACTTGAGTATGATTTCAAGCACTGGAAATACGACCCTAATGGAAAGGACTTGAGTATGATTTTCAGTGCTCACTGCAATACTTAAGTCCTGACTGGGGTATTGTGAGTAGAGTTCTGGAATACGACCCTTATTCCCAGTGCCGTAGGTCATCGCTGGTAAAACGCACTGCTCGAATACCTTTGTCTTCAAGCCGAAAGCCCAACCGAGTCGGATTCGACGACCAATAATAATAAATATCTTTAAATAGATATTGTCCTTAAGAGTGGTTACACATGGCGACTTATAGCAGCGATGCAAAACGCGCGTTCATGAAACGCGCTACACTTCCGACTTATAGGCGATTGCATCGATGCAAACGCGCGATTGCATCGATACAAACGCGCGATTGCATCGATGTTTAAAGTCGCGCGTGAGGTTAAAGGTAATAAAAATGGAAGCAAATTAATTTGCTACTCTGCGAACCCAGTGAAGGTTAAATCGTGCAAATAGTTGCGCTTGTGTTGAATATTTTTTCATGCAGTTAATTATTGCGCAACTATTTTGCACCTTTTGAACCTTAGCAGTAGTTTAAAGCTGGTATTACTCTGGGATTAAACCCGACTGTCTCTCCTCGGGACAGACAAATATAGATATGTCGAAGTGTCGACCTTCGTTAGTTGGAGAGGTGTCACGTTGTCCCTGGATATTTTGCGAAATGACACACGATTTTAAGACCCATTTCATGAAATGACACATTTTGCAGCCGTCAGGATGTGCCCAATTAAAAGTCAGTTCTATCGTTGAGGTACAATAATCGTCAGTAATCCAAACTAAATGTTCCCCATGTCATGCGCCCTTCATGGAAAAATGGCATAAGTGAAGTTACGTCAAAAATAACTAGTAAGTCTGACTGAGTAACTCTATCTACAATATTAGTCGGTAGAGTTACAAGAATTGCTGCACTCATAATGAATTTAATGCTGCATTACCTGACCTTGATGTATTTTTTGATTCCCTGGCAAAGTACAAGGCAACTATTATAAGATTTTTATCTGTGGCGGACTAATTATATTCAAATTGTATTGTTGTTTTTATTTTTATTTTCATTTAACTTGAATATTTAAATCAACTTGTTTAATATTGTCTAATTTTGTTTAAAGTCTAATTTAATTATATCTTGGCTGAATACGTAATGAATGCTGTGTACACCTATAATTGGCTTGTATATCAGGACTGTGTAGTGTTAAGTTAATGTAGTAAATGATGTAATATACTTGCTGTTGGTGTTCCTACAAATAAATAAATAAATAAATAAGAATTGGAGAGGATGTGAATTATATTTTTTGATGTAACTCCACTTATGGCATTCTTCCATGAGGGGTGCGTACATTACGATATAGCTAAATAATCCTGGGCTTGTAGTAAAATATCTCAGGAGTCGACACAATCTTAAATGGCTTTTGTACATTCCACGTAACAGTGAAAGTATTGAATCAATAACTTTGGAAAAATATGTAGTAAAATTGGGGATATACACTACACGGTGTCAAACACGATTCCTAAAATTTTCACAACAGAAAAATAAATTACAGGAAAACCGTTGTATTCAATAGCTACTTTAAATATACCAATGATTTTTTTATACGATATACATTTTTAATTTTTTATTTTTATTTTTTATTTTAAGACTTTCGTGGTTATTCACTAAATGATTATCACTAGTATCAGGTTTCTTACCACGGTATGACTTCTTTTTATTTTCCCGATATTTCGGAACGGTTGCACGCTCCATGGTCACGGGTTGACTCAACCCGTTCCGAAATATCGGGAAAATAAAAAGAAGTCATACCGTGGTAAGAAACCTGATACTAGTGATAATCATTTACATTTTTAATTTTTCAAATGGCTTAAATTTCGTTGGTAAAAAAAGACTAAACTCACACGTCACAGTGCTTGTAGCCAAACTTCATGTTTCAACGTATTTGTTTGTCTCTTCTGTACTCTCATCATCATCCTTTCAGACGAAAGACGTTTATAGTTGAAGAAACGTCTCCCGCAACCTTCACCGAGACATCGGTCCAATTTGTGGGTGGTCTGCCCACGTTGCCTCTCCCGGTACGCGGTCACTACTCGAGAATTCTTCGGCCCCATCGGCCATATGTTCTGCGACGAATGTCTATTGCCACTTAAGTTTAGCAATTCTTTGGGCTACATCCATTACTCTGGTTCTTTTGCGTATATCCTCATTTCTGATTCAATCTCGCAGTGAAGCTCCGAGCATAGCCGTTTGCCTTTGGGTGACCTTGAGCCTTCTTATGAGACCCATAGTAAGCGGTTGCGAAAGTTTATCCGGTACTCTATTATAATTAAAATTAGTATAGTTTTATTTTAACACACAAGTGAATTTACAAAAAATTATGAAAGGAATTCCATCAACTGCAAATCGCCATGTTTAACACCAATGGACGTCATTTATAATTTTGATGTGGTGAATAAACATTGATCATCGGGAACACTCGGAAGCTTCGGTCTATTTCCGAACGCAGTCGCCATGTCTATAAATTATCGTATCAATGACTGATATATTTATGGAAATAAATACGAAACTTCATTGGTCAATGTCTAGACTTCACCACATTTTGCCCTGTTGTTCGATTAAGAACTTTGTAGTCAGTAACAACTTAACAATTTAAAGTTGTAACAAATGGGAGTGATTGATGAAAATGATAATTTGACAATTGATCCTCAAAATACGAGGATAGATCTACAAAATCATGTATCCAGATTTGCTTTCATAATAGAAACGACTTAAGCGTGTCGCCTCTTGCAACACTAAATGACGTGAAATATTCACATCGGCCATTAAATTTATATCTAAACGTAGGATATGAAATTCGAAAATAAACAATGTAAAAACTCGTTTTACGTCAAACCATGTAACCTACGTCTGTGGTAATAGGGAGGATATATTTCAATGTCAGATGGTTACATTTCTCGTTATTTTTGACCTTCCCGCGTAATATGTATTTTTAAAGCGATTTTCATAACTTTTGAGGACATAGAGTATTTAAAATACAACAATATCTGTTGTTCTAAATGCTAAATAGTTTACGAACGCACCCAAAATTGGCAATAAAGTAACTCAGAGACGGCGCAAAGAAAATATGCTTTTTTATTTAAAGCACTTAGGCCTTATAATTAGAATTTTTTTGTTAAAAAAACGAACTTGTAAATTTTTTTATAAAAAAATAAGTGTGCATTTGACTTCCATCTCACCTGACGGAAAATAATGGTAAGGTCGACGATGTAGCATACACACCTAAATAATGCCTATTCACTCTCGCCTTGGTAGGGTCCAAGTTATAAATGTGGAAGCGAAACGCTTCTTGCGAATCCTGGGAATATTCACAGCACAACAGAACCCCAGCCCAGTCTAGTTCCCTGATGATGGAAAGGGGAAGGCGGAATCAAATTATGCAATACCATCGCATAATTTGATTAGAATGTCGAATACCGATAAGCAGGCAACTTTACGGTGGTGTTCAAGGCTCTGCAGCTTCGCCTCTACTAATTCCGAGTCACGTGTAAGCCTCTTGGATTTTGACTTTTGCAGCAAAAACGTAACTTTTCAGGTAACGAAATGTAATTTTCGATTCAAGGGCCTTGGCAGCACTGGTATATTAACTCACATTCCGTACGGTATCCACTCAATTACGCTCCACTGTATGCACCCCATCTTGTCCACAGGAACACTAATCACACAAAACCAACACGTAGCCTAAATAAAATAGAATTGCCCCAGACATAAGAATACATTATACAATTTAACGAGCTTAATCCCGTCAACACTACATACCCAACCGGGGCTAAATAAAAACGTTAGCGGATGTTCCGGAACAGGAAATAAACATTTAATTTACTCTATATTGCCTTCTTCATGACGCCACAGCCGTCTAAGCTTTACGGTTTTAATACACCATCCTGTTTGCACAATATATTGAAGTGGTTATCAGTAATCGAGGTAGAAATTAATGTTTATTGTAGATATCAAGGTCGTTAGATTTTTAGCAGTTACTGTATATGGGAAACAAAACTATTTAGTAGCACTAGAGCTCCTTACCTTATCTACATCTCTGCTACTATCTAAATATATCTAAAATCTACATCGTGTGCATTTGTTTTTTCAAACCAGTTGTTCGTGCTCTTTACAGGTCTCATGATCACGGACGACGAAAAAATTGTTTCGCTTAGAGTGATCATTATATAATATAATAACTAAAATATTCGAGATTCTACTTCGTTGAGCTGCAATATGTCCTATGTTGAGCACAGATCACAATGAACATAATGCTGCAAAGTACTGTTCTGTCCCGCTTGCACTTACGACAACTTTACCCAGACGTCAATTCAGTTTGTCAGAGGTGACACATACTGTGTTTAATATTGCTAAGGAATTTCTCATATAGAGACAACTACCTGACCTTTGAGGTAAAGTATCTGACCTTTGGTGGGTTCTTACTAGTATCCCTGATACTTGGAAAACTTTAAGGTCATAATGAACAGACACTTTCAAGGTTGTCGTGTCCCATCTTCGTCCATGTTCCGGTCATAAACTGGAATCCGTTTCAAATTTAAATTACAAGTACTACACCGTAACACTTGTATACTTCTCTTTCAGGAAAGTGAATTTTTAGCTTTCTGATCAGATAAAGAACGAAGTGTGGTTACGTTTAGTATTCCTCCTCGTCCATATTCAACCATGTCACTCTTTATAAAGGTAATAAAATACGATGTATAATGGAGTATTGCCGTCAGATAAAACAATTACGAAATTGTGTAGCGATTTATGAATAATATATAACAGCTATGGCTCACACTAGGGTTTCGATTCTTGAAATTCCACTGATAGAATTCGTGTGCTTAAGATAAGCCAGCAGCATCTTTCGAATCCGCAACTAGTAACATCGAAACGCAGTTTTATGACGAAATAGTTTTCAAATAAATATTTTCATGGGTAATTATCTATGTTAACTTACTGTAGACAATGATTATGCTATGCTTTGTCGAGATTATGTAAATACGCGGTTTTCATTAGCTAATGTTATTTGATAGGAACAACGCCTTGAGATTTATTACGCCATGTTTCATATTTCGCTAATATAACATATATATTAATATTATTAACAGCAACCGACTTCAAAATAAAATACGTGCAGGAAAGATAAAATTACGTGCGCGAAATGTATGGTTTTCTTGAAAAATGGAGGGCATAGAGTTAATTTATTAGACCAGTGTGGTCAAGTCGATTGCGACACGTGACGTATGTTAAACAGAAGTACACGAAGTAACCGTCTGTGAGTTAGCGTCCATAATCCGTTAGCCGGCTGTGCTGATAATCTAGGAGTCCCAGCTCTCGGCACTGTGTCGATACACACAAGTTTGTCAAACGGAGTTTTCTAAAATTGTTCTGGTTTGGGTGGATAGGAATCTCCAAGTTTGAAAGCAGGCAATAGGTGTATCTTGTTCATACAAGACATGAAGTGAGGTAAATCGACAGAGAACTAAGGTCGTCCACATAGCAGGTAGAACAAGCAAGCTGAAGTGGCAGTGAGCTTTATCTGTCAAAGAACCGACAACCAATGAGGGAAACGAGCTCTTCAGTGGAGACCATGGGTCGTCGGAGTAACGATCTGCGGAACGCTGCTGACAGCAGATGGATGCGACAAGCTGAGAAGAAGAGCCCTATGAGTCGAGTTATTTAACTCGATTAACTGGAGTTACTCCCACAACGAGTCAACTCGAGTTACTTTTTTATGAACTCGTGCTAACTAGGTAAGTACGCGCAATGCGCAGCGGCTACTCGTTCGGTGACCTTCGGAGCACGCTCGAATCGCGAGCGATGGGCGAGTCGAGTTATTTAGGTAACTCGAGTTACTCCCACAACGAGTCAACTCGAGCTATTTTTTGTGACTTCGAGCTAACTCGGTGCGGTTCCCGGCGTTGAATACTTCATTCATACAGCACGTCGGCTATTCGTTCTCACTCGGTCGGTTCGGCGACCTTCGGAGCACGGCCGATCGTGCCCAACTCGGTGAATCGTCGGTTCGAGTTCTAGAATAGAATAGAATATAGAATAGAATACGTTTATTTGCCAGAATACAGTAATTACAAAGGACTTAAGTAAAGTTAGGTACATTGCATTCAACCTGCAAGCAGATGTGCAAATGTTAATGGGATTCAATGTTTAGTCCTATAGTTTCTAATTATTGTAATGAATTTGTAAATTCTAAGTATTCTTTATTACTAAAGAAGCAATGTGTCAAAAGCCATTTTGTCAATTTTAATTTAAAACTATGCCCTTGTAGCAATTTAATTTCGTTTGGTAATTCATTGTAAATAACTATACACATGTTGAAGCAGTTATTCTTATAAATTACTTTATGGCAACGAGGTTGGTATAAGAGATTCATAATTTTTGCTTTAGTTTGCCTTTGAAGGACTTCACCGCCAAATACGCAGATATCTCTAATGTACATGCATGCATCTACTCATGCATCTACTCGCGACTCGCGGTTGCTCTGTTAGACACTGAGTCGAGTTAACGAGAGTTGCAACTCGAGTTAGCAGTCACGTCAGCTCGAGTAACTCGAGTTGAAAAAAAATTCAGCTCGTCCTATCGCTAATTTAAATAACGTCAAAATAAATATGTAAATGCAAAAAATTGGTCACTTAAGTCAAGACTTTGTCATTTAAAATTTGTATAGTACATGTTATAATCAAGATGTTGTTTAATTACAGCTTTTTAAATTGCATTAATTAACAGAAAACGCGAAAGCTTTACTATACAGGTATTAATGTACGACAATTCAGCCCTTCTTAGAAGGAGTATGGTACTTTGTCCAGAAATAGATGCAATTGTCTGGAGGGACAGAGATCTACTGTTCAATCATAGGCATTTAAGTTATATCATAAGCGTAATTTATGGAGATTTCTCAGCGATGACGATGCCTATATTTCTTCACATTTGCCAGCCCACTTCTCAGCTACGCATTTACCTTTGTCATATTATATATAGAGTGCAGTATCCTATAATTCCCTGCTTGTCATAACTAATGCATTTTGGTAATTTTCGAGATATTGGCAATTAAAGTTTTATTGTCACCTAAAAAAAGTCAATCGCGCTGATTTTGCTTAACAATAAAACTGAAACTCAATAAGATATTAAAAAACCGATTAATAATAATAAATAAATAATAAATAACGCACACACTCAACATAGCCCCGCACTAGGGAAACCCTATGTCGCGGGTGCCATGGACACTCGCATAGACAACCACAAATTACACCCAAACTCACGAGAGAAATAATTGTAGGCCATACAACTATTTATCCCGGCCCGGGAATCGAACCTGGGACCTCGTGGCAGTCCGGCGTGGTAACCGTTTGGCCACCGAGGCAGTAATTACATTAGAAGGGGTTGTAGATTTCGTTTCATTTCTGATCCCAGATAAGTTAGTAAGTCAATTTCACTACAAATAGTTATGATTAGAAGGGAAGTATAGTTTTCTATTAGACAAGGTGTTGCACCTATCTGCACTTTATAGTATTATTATTTTTATGATTATCATTAACATCATTATCTGGTTTATTTATATTTTATAATAATAAGCCTTGAAAAGATCGGGATCTTTTGGGCCGGGATATCCTAAGAGGGTTCATTATAATAAACATTTATTATTTCTCTACGAGATATACAAACTGAGAAGGTAAACAAAGATAATGTTACAGAGGCTATATGTTGTACAGAAGCTCTGCTATCCCTGTACAATTTCGTACAAGTATTTCAACCCGTGTACAGTGGACAAGGCAAAATAAGTTGTTGCACTAAAAATTAATATATTTCTACCAATTTTATTTCAAAACATTTCTTACAGATAAAATTCACATTGTGTTATTAACAATTAACTTACGAGTAGTATTAGGTAAGTATAAGGGAAATATGTAATTAAGATTAGATTACTCTGTGGAGCTTCCATCTCCGCAGGAGTGGCAAGTCTCGCCGGTCTAGGAACACACACAGGGCGTTAAAGTTTTAGTAGCAACTTGAACCTGAGCCTGAACCTCTTTCACAAGCTTGTCTGCTGCTACTAAACTTTCACATTCAGGGAAGTACTGCCACCTTACCTATTTTTGGAGCCAAGCAATAATGTGAGCATTACTGCGTTTTGGTTTCGGAATAATTGTAGTAATGGTGCTGGCAACAAAGACCATTAACTCAGATCGTGACCGGAATAATAGTATACAAGTATGGTAACTCTTCACAAACGTAGCAGCGCGGTCTGGATGTGTGCGTGCCTGCCGCGCGCCGTGTTCGGACGCACGGACGCACACATTCGCATATTCAATGCACTTGCGTTGCATAACACTGGTCATCCGAAGCGCCTTTCATTATTATGCGAGTGTGTGCGTCCGTACACGATTCCGTACGCTGTTAATTTGTACGGAGTTATCATACTTGTCTTATTTGACTACGTCACAACGATATACCAAACATTATTCATTAGCCCGTAAAAACCCGCAAGTTCGTGAATTTTTCATGTGGTACGCGAATTTCACAACTTTATACAACGTGGCCCTTAATATCGTTCCACAACACCCACGGGAAGATGATCCAATCATAATAGGAAGGCAGACAACATTTTTCGTACATTGATCGTGTGGCCAAGGTGTGGCTACTTTACCCTTTTATAAGGACATCGAAAAGAACGTCTCTATTAGTCGAATCCTATACAAACACAAACTTTGATCCGCCGTGGTGAATGGCAAACCGCGAGCTACCCAGGTCAAGTATCTCTTTGACAGGGGCTCGCAATTGATGAATGTTGAGGGCCAAGCAATGACAGCAGGAAGATTTATTCACTCATCTTTCGTTGAATTCCAGGCACCGATGTTATGTAAATAAATGATCCAATAACACTTTGCAGTGATTGGTTGTGAAATTGGGGGAAAATAAAATATGAATTGCATTGTCTGTCCTAATAAAAAACAAACGCTTGGAGTGTACAGTGAATATTGTAAACGAAATTATCGTTTTCTGGATTTAAGTCGAGTGTATTTGTTTTTTTCTCAAACAAGTTTTTATATTTATAGAATAGAATAGAATACGTTTATTTGCCAGAATACAGTAATTACAAAGGTCTTAAGTAAAATTAGGTACATTGTATCCAACCTGCAAGCAGATGTGCAAATATTAATGGGATTCAATGTTTCTTTAGTCTCTATAGTTTCTAATTAATGTAATGAATTTGTAAATTCTAAGTATTCTTTATTACTATAGAAGCAATGTGTCAAAAGCCAAGTTTGTCAATTTTAATTTAAAAGTATGTCCTTGTAACTATTTAATTTCGTTTGGTAATTTATTGTAAATAATTATACACATGTTGAAGCAGTTATTCTTATAAATTACTTTATGGCAACGAGGTTGGTATAAGAGATTCATAATTTTTGCTCTAGTTTGCCTTTGAATGACTTCACCGCGTGTTTTAAAATATTGAGGATGAGAGTTGACAAATACGCAGATATCCCTAATGTACATGCATGGCAAAGGTAATATGTCATCGAACCACGCACCGCAAATTGCTCGAATACACTTCTTCTGGACTTTAAACGCTCTTTCTAAGATTACTGAGTTACCCCATAGTACAAGACCGTAGCTGAGCATGGACGAAACGTAGCCGTGATAGGCCGTCAACGCAGCTTCTCGCGAGACAGTTTGTCTTCGGAGATCGTTAATGTAGAGTAGGAACAGTAACAAAAATAAATAAATAAGTAAGTAGTTTACAGGTCTCAAGGTCACTATTGACCGACATGGAAAAATCATCAACCATGTTTAATTAATAGTTATAATAGTAAGAAATAGTTACATTGTAGTGAACATTTATTTATTGAAAATGACGATTTTTTTAGTACATTGATTTTCATATATTTTTTGTAAAAATAATCCACTAGTTTATTATTGTTGTTACAAAAATTAAATACACAGAAAAATTTTACGAACAACCAGTGTTTGTTGACATGCCGATGCCGGGGCCACCGCGTAACCAATTAATACATAGTGTAATAACAAAAAATGCGACATAGAATATTGTTGAGCTTTTATTATGACACCAAGTGACGGGACGAACAAGTCGTCTGCCTGGTAGAAAGCGACACGCCTGTCCATAACAGTTACCACTAAGAGCTTTAGCGTTGCCCTGAGACATAAGTTTACAAGTCCCATGTGCTTGTTATTTCACCAGCACTCTCTTCAAAACCGGGATGCAATAATGCTCACATTACTGCTTGGCGGCAGAAATAGCAGTACAGTACAGGTTAGCAGTACTTCCCTGGACGAACTCTTTCACAAGGAGTTCTACTGCTACTTAAATTATTTATATATAAAATACAGTTTCAAGTCATGTCCAGAAAATGAACAGATCGTCTGAGGGACTCGTGGACTAGTTACCTTGCCCATTGTATTGGCATAACACCACACGCGCCCTACCCAATTTTATTCATTTAATAATTTAGCCATGGCTTTAGTTTTTAAGCTCTTCTTGTACTTTTATCCCTTGCTTGTCTAATGAACTCAATAAATATTTATCAAAAAAAAGGAGGGAAGATAAAAAAGGATACGGGTCTCGAGTCTGTGCAGAGTAATTTATGGGGAGGTTTTAGTGAAGTCGAGCATAGCATTCATGAGAATTTCCCTTTAGGAGTAAAAATATTGTCTATTGAGCATGGACTTAATGGGAAACTCAAGTGTGAGCGGGCTACCTTACTTAGCGCATTAGCATAGCCATACAAAGGGGTAACGAACGCTGTCCGTATTTTGGGCACAATGGTTCGGGGTGACTCACCTAATTTGATGACCCATCTTTGACCCAATTTCTGTGGTCAGCTTGCATTTCACAGATAAAAGAAACCTATTTACATCATTAATTAGTAGACGCGAAGCTGCAGGGCCTTGAACACCGCCGTAAATTTGCCTGCTTATAGTATTTTACAGGATATATCACGGAGAGTGCGATAAAATTACACGATTTAATTCCGCCTTTCTCTTTCCATCATTGGGGGACTAGACGTAGGCTTGGATTCCACCCCTATGTTGTGGATATTCCAAATATTCGTACGAAACGTTACGCTTCCACATTCATATGGCGAACGGCTATGAAATGGAATTCCCTGCCTGCAGACTTGTTCCCTGAACGTTATAACTTGGACCATTTCAAGGCAAGAGTGAACAGGCATTATATAGGTTTACGTGCTCCATCGTCGACCTCATAGTCACTTTCCATCAGGTGAGATGGAGGTACATTTGTATAAAAAAATATTCCTATATCGAGTTCTTAGGTTTTCGCGATTGTTACACATAGGAAATGAAACTATTTTTCCGGATTTAAATCGCGTATATTTGTTTTTTCAAACAAACCGACGTTTCGGGCCCTTTACATTCAATAAAATTTGACAAACCCCAGGTCCTTGCAAAAGTAGTCCGTTATACCCAGGATGCTGCGAGAGGCCATTGAAATTAAAAAACATCCTAATTTCAACAGGGAAGATGGTTTCTCCGTACCACCAGTTTGGGATCCAGTATTTCCTCTAATGAAAAATCCCAAACAGACATAAGACTGCAGTACTAATTAATATGTTTTAGTTTATTCTAATTTCTATTAATAATTAATAATAAATTGAACTTAATAAAAATTCATTCAATAAAATAATTTGTAAAACTTAATATAGCGTAAATTGGAATGTTTTCTTTGTAAAATTAAAAATAAGGTATTTAATTAATAACTATTGTAACTATAGTGAAAAAATAGGGTGGTTTGCATCAATATTAGACATAACTGGTTGAAGACTGTACCACCTCAGTCAACCGTGACCATGGGACCTGTAAAGGGCCCGAAACGTCGGTTTGTTTGAAAAAACAAATATACGCGATTTAAATCCGGAACAATAGTTTCATTTCCTAAATATTCATATAGTGAAAAAGTTTGCAACACCGCGTAGAACTTTAAATCGTAAAGATCAGAGGGGACTGCCACTGCACCAGTCACCCTGAAACATAAGTTGACAAGTATCACGTGTATGAAATTTCACCAGCACCCTTACCCTTCAAATCCGAAATACGGTAATGCTCACATTACTGCTTGGCGGCAGAAATAGGTAAGGTGTCAGAATTATCTTTGGCGAACTCTTTCACAAGTTGATCTACTGTTACTAAAATGTATAACGAAATAAGCTGAGGTCATTACCCTAATATTTTATGTCTAGAGGAATGCCGTCTACAATAACGGTACGTACATAAACAAATAAAAGCCATCCTTACTTAGAATTAACGTAACCTTTAGCCTGATAAACGTCGCCAAGTTGACACCAAGTTGAGTAATAAAAGTTGCTTAAGTCTTAGCAAAGTAAAACATCTAGCGAAGTTCCGCATAGAACGAACTTATTAATCTCATCTTCAATATATCCCCGCCTTGATAGATGAAACTTTAATACAACGGATACACACTGTCCTTGCGGTTCAAGAGCTACGTACTATTTTTAAAATCATCGAAGACAAATCGTACATTGTGAGTGGTAAGTAGGAATTACAGAATGACATTCAAAGCCCGAGCCGGAGGTGAGTGACTTAATAACGTTCCAGTATTCATATTTTCAAACTTTTAATTAGCACAGAAATAAATCTTACATAAAGAATAAACATTTTTTGAGAATTTGGCAGCATTTGGCAGAGCATTTGGCAGCTTAAACGTAAGACCTGTTAAATTTATATATGTCACGGTCAGCGTTGCCAATGTGTGGGGAATTTCATCTCACTTGAACTCGATTGGGGCCATTGTGAGGATTGGCGCTACGTGTGTTTGGTTTGATTGGCTCTATTGACGCTATGATAGAATGCCCGCTTTGTCCCCACATAGCGCCAATCGCCACAAAAACCCCAATCGAGCTCAAACGATTTAAATTTCCCCACACATTGGCAACACTGTTCACGGTATTTATGAAATAAAGCCGACTGTCTATGGGTCAACTCAGTAGTCTAATAAAGAGCTTTTAGGGTCCAGAAGCAATGTTGTCGAGCGGCGCGTGGTTCGATGATAGTTGCAAACCTCTGTTTAAAAGGCTAAACATATTGCCTTTGCCATGCACGTATGCATTAGGGATATTTCCGTATTTGTCAATTCTCATTCTCAATATTTTAATACGTGGTGAAGTCATTTCAAGGCAAACAAGAGCAAAAATTATGAATCTTTTATACCAACCTCGTAGTTATAAAGTAATTTATAAGAATAACTGCTTCAACATGTGTATATGTAATTAATAATAATAATATAATAATAACGCACACATTCAACATAGCCCCGCACTAGGGAAACCCTGGGTCGCGGGTGCCATGGTGCACACATACATAGACAACCACAAATTACACCCAAAACTTATTAAATATTAAATATATAATTATTTTCATAAAATTACCATATTAAATTGTTACAAGGGTGTACTTTTAAATTAAAATTGATAAAATGTCTTTTGACACATTGTTTCTACAATAATAAAGAATACATGGAATTCACAAATTCGTTACATAAATCCCATTTATATTTGCACATCTCCTTGCACGTTGAGTACAATGTATGTAATGTAAAATCTTACTTAAGGCCTATGTAACTACTGTATTCTGGCAAATAAACGTATTCTATACTGTATTTATATTTAATTTTTATAAATTTATTCAAAAAGTCCATTGCAATGCAATTGCCGTAGCTCCCGAATGTGGCTCGAGGTCTACGTACTTCGAGTCTCGCGGCTACGAGTAGGCGGCGGGAGAGTAGAAAAAAAAAACTCGTTACCGCTCTAGGATCGTATGATCAAAATATCGACTACCTTTGCTGCAGGTTTATACTACTTACGAGCAAGAGTGATGAAAAATATAATAAAACGGTATTTTAGAATTGTAAATCAATTCTCATTTAATTTCAAGTTTGACCTCGATATATGTCCATAAACTATGCAACAAAACACGATGTCGTTATTCGGCTAATACACCTTTGAATTGTAACCGACAACTTGCTGTTACTAATTAAAAAGACTAGTATTTCAGTAAAAATGTATGTTTGATTACTACAATTATTATATAATTTGGGAATAGCGTTATGTTACTTACGTGGTAAATGTCCAAGAAGATGTTCGCCAATAAGTTGCTGATCGCCAACTCAGTGTGTCCCCAAGGAAACTTTCCCGGGGGAGTTAATGGGTCGCGTTTAGCTGGAGAAATCTATTGGAGCGTGACAGGCTCTGCTTTCTTCACATGTGGGTTATGTGCATTAGGGTTAGCCAAGTTTGCGACTTCAGTTTTCGAAGTTTAGCGTCTTCTCTATGTTATGACATGTCTTAGAACGTCTGACAATAGAGACAATTCCGTTGTGTGCTTGTCTATACTAATTGTATTCTTAAACTGTACGGTATACCTTCTAATAAGAAGAAAGATTTTTCCTTTTACCATTTCTCTCGCTAAGGCTTATTTATAAAAAATAGTTTTCTGAAAGTAGTAGTTCTAGTCTTCGTTGTTCCGGATAGTGCCCCCGAAGTAATTACTCGGATTCTTAAGATATATCTAACGCTAACGCTCAGGGTAGTATTTAGTACGAAAAACACATTAAAATAGCTAACAATCATTCAAATAGAATACACGTGTAGCTAACAAGGGTAAGAAAATAAACATGGCCGAGTGTTTCGTGACGTAATGAACAAATAACGAGTGATTAGCGTCTAAAGGATGGGCCGTAACAATTGTGGGGAGGCTTTTTGTGTCCGAGTACCGGTAGTTGTGTAAACTTGGCCATGTTTTTTGTTTAATTTAGTTTTTTAATTCTGTATTCTTACGTAGGCTAAAGGTATCCATTAGGTTCGCGCATCGACTTTGCTGAAACGTCTTGCTTAGCACACGTTAGTTCGTATCCGCTAATGGTGCAGCTGCAAATGCGCCAGAACGCAACGTTGCTTCAGCTGTACCGAGGACTAGTCCAGTCTTATATGGAGTACTGTTGCTACCTGTGGGACGATTCTGCTAAATACCAACTGGCCACCTTGAATTTAGTTGAAAAGCGTAGCAAGAGACTTATAGATGACTCGGCTTTAGTAGAGAGCATCGTCTCTACTGAACCTTGGACACCGCCATAAAGTTGTTTGCTTATCGGCATTCTACAGGAAGTATCAGGATGTGTGCGATGGAAGCTTATCTTTTCATCTTCGGGGGACTAGACATGGCTGGGGTTCCACCGCTATGATGCGGATTCGCGAAGCGTGTCGCTTCCACATTTAAATAGGGGACGGTAAAGGAGTGGAATCCCTTGCCGAACGTTCTTAGGCCTTTTCATAGGATTAGGATCTTTCCTTAGGATTTTCATAACCTCGAAAGTAATTTTGTGAGGAAAACGTTTTTTCTTTTAAACCAAACTTAACCTAACCGAACCTAATCGTGTCTTTGCGATAAACATTGAACCTATCCTGAAAGAACATTGAACATATCCTGAAAGAACATTGAACATATCCTGAAAGAACAACGGATTCATTATAATTCGGTTCCCGGTGTAATGAAAATTCGACCAAACGTTATTTCAGAAAAAAAATTCGTGTTTGTGATAGGTTACCATTTTCAAGATGAGAAAATATTCACGGCTGAATAACTTGAAACGGAAAGTTATTCGGTCATATTTTTCGGGCGAATTGGCGATCGCAGAAGAGCTACAATCTTTTACAAAGAGAACACTACTGTTATCCCGGTTTTAGTTGCTACAACAACTACCTAAAGAAATAGTAGGTCACGATTTCCCTGGCATTATTTATTTATTTATTTAAAGCGGAAAAAGTACTTTTATTACAGTTAAGTTAAACCGCCTACCACTCAAGCTGAGGCCGTGGGTTCGAAACCGGCTTCGAACTTATGAGTGTTTTGAAATGTATGTGCTAAATTTACCAATTTGATGGAAAACATAGTTATGAAACCTATACGTCGAAGAAGGTTCACAACCTTTGGACAACATGTGAAGTCCCCAACCGGCACCACGAGCAGTAACGTGAGCATTAATGTCATCTGGTTTTGCAGGGTAGGGGTACTGGTGAAATTACAGGCACATGGGACTTAAACAATTTATTCTAACTTATTCAATGACATAAAAATGACAACAATTACTGCAATCTAAGCACTCACTGTGTAGAGCAGATGCTCATATACAGCACCGACTTCCAACTTTCGACTTGTAAATTTATGTTGTGATGGGCGCAGTGGCAGTGTCTCTCAAATCATTGCGATTTAAAAAGGTCCCAGTGGCACTGAAATCATTATGGACAGACGTGTCGATTACCACTAGGTGCACTACTAGTTGGTTCCATCACTTAGTATTACATTAAAAAGACCCGTGCCCAGCAGTGAGACATATAAATGGGTTCATGATCAAAGCTTTTAAACCTATTTAGTCCAGTTTCGGTTTAGGACAGTTACTGAATGTCGAAAGGCTTATTCTGTAGTCTTCCTTAGGTTGTTGCGTAATAGGTAAGCAGGCACTCCTAGGGTTTCAATGTTATTTTGCAAGATCATCATAAGTCATGTGAATAACCAAGATATTATTTATTTAAAAAAATCTGCCTTTAACTCATCACAAACTTCTTTTTTTAGCATTACACACAAAGAAATCTTAGGTCTTTTATCAGGTGCCATTTCATTAAATCATGTAAGAAAATCAATTTTATAAATACAGTAAACAAAGTTTTTAAACATATTGACTACCTTCGAAAACGAAACTATTTTTTCGAATTAAAATCGCCAATGTTTATTTTTCAAATAAACCATGATTACGGAACATGTAAAGAGTCCGAAACAGTTTAATTCAAACAACAAATAATATAAACATTTTGATCCAAAATAAAATGTCATTTCTAATACGTGTATACTAGTAGCAATCTCGAAACTTAAGAAATCAATCTTTATGTAATTATTACGTTATTTATATTTAAGCTTTAAATGTTAAATGTTTATATCGACAATTTCTTACATTCTACTTTGAAAGCTTGCATTATAAAAAACTTAAAGAAGCGAGGTTGCAAACATTAAAAAAGAATTGTCATGTCATTTGTCAAAAATTTTATCCTGTTACCATTGACTTGCCTGTTACTGTAATTTGTTGTCTGAAAAAAAAATTTTACGACTACTCCTCCATTGTTATGTTTTGTCTAATTAAAAAAATAACGGTAGAAAATTTTACCGAAAACCGCGCCCCGAGGCATTGTGCCCAGGAGACTGGCAATGTGGGAAACATTTTTCATTCAATTAGTCTATTATGAACCTGAATCCCTATCGGTAGTTTGGATCATCAAATTTGAATGAATGAATGAATTATACTTTTTGCCCATTAAAAAGATGACAATAACAATACAAAGAAGGTTTAATAAAAAGTTAGGATAACTATAATGAAATAATGATAAATGTGACAGATAGCCCAGCCCATATACTTACTGTAAGTATGTGCGATCTACGGTGATTTTCACGCACGTATTGCTAATATAATGACCTTAGAATAATAATAGCCCACGACTTTGACGATGTTGTTGAATCATTCTAGTGCAGGACGTCTCACGTTTCTATAGTCACTTCAAGTCACAATTTTGTTGTTGTTTTTCGAGATAAAATAATCAATAATATTTTAATGTTGTTTAAATATACACCGCCGCCACCCGGTACTTTGGACAGCTCTATCTAACAATACGCATAAGAAATCAATACATACAGCCAATTCTCAATCTAATATGTAAACGCAGCCAGGTGTTCTATTATTGACCAAGAAGTTCGAATAGAAACAGCGTGTTCTGTTACTTACCGTTTAACGTGAGTTAGTGTTGCCATCGATCATTCGGAATTAGCTGAAAGTTTGCCGATCAGTCTTTGCACCCACGAGGCAGAGCACAAGAAGCGAATAGTTACAAAATAAATACTTAATTTCAGCTTTATTGTACTACAATCTTATAGAAAACAAATTTTCAAATAAAAAACCAACACTAATAGGATTAAAATTATATGACTAGTGTCCAATCGTGACACGTTAATGAAAAAAATAAATAGTTTTTACAGTTTGAGTGAATACAAAAAAATGGCGAGTTTTTGTAGCTACAGTTTTTACGCGAATGAATTTTAGTTTAAGTATATTACGATTTAAGTATCTTCATTATTTGTTGTCTTTTAAAAAATAGCTTTATAGCCGTAAATAATACCAATCCACTACATAACATAAGTTTAAATGATAGCAAAATTACATTTAACCGGTAATTTTAATACAACCAAAGATTATGAAACCGCTGTAAAGTACGCCACCTGTCCTTACAAGATAACAGTTTAATATTCATTGTAGAAATGTCGCCCATAAATTTGGCACGAGCCTAAACAAATGTAGTTTAATTGAATATTTCGCTAAACAAATCTTTATAAAGGACGTAATTTACAAATCCATTAAAGTTTACCGTGCAACATTTCTGGGAAGGTATAACAATACATTCCTTACAAATAAAAAAGCCAATGGGACCAAGTCAAACAACATATTAGGTGTCCGTCCTATAACACTTCTATCGTATAAGTCCCACAGGGAAAGTCTTATGTAGGTAGACGTAAGTGGACTATATACGGGATCCCTAACAGATCCAAAAGCCATTAACAAAGTTTCCGTGCCAGTACGCAATATCTGAATTGTGTAAGGAAAAGCAAGCCTTCTCGTCGACGACTATGACGATATAGGCTCGTGGGTTTTTAACACCAGGTGCCGTTAAGAGTCGATACAAGCTCAAATGGCTTGGTTTGATTCTACATAACAGTGAAAGTGTTGAATCTGTCACTTTGGCAGAAATATATAGTAAAATTGAGGATATGCACTGATTATGCATGCTGCCACTAGAGCCAAAGCTAAACAACATTCGTACAAATTTGTGTGGGTGCGAAATGGCCGCATTTTTATGCGCAAAGACGAGACTTCGCGTTTCATCCATGTGAAGAACCAACAAGTTCTTGACAGTCTGGACTAACCTTAATGATATAAGTGAGTTAATCGGAATAATATTTATGTTACTATTTTATTTACATACTTTTTTTTTTAAATTATGGATAGTCTGTCTATTTTTTACCAAAATATAAGAGGAGTAAACACAAAAACTTTTGAAATATTAAATTCAATTTTAATTGCCAATTATGATATAATTTGTTTGTGCGAGACATGGCTTCATGACTCAGTATTGTCCTGTGAGTTGTTTGATAGTAGATATAATGTTTACCGCGGTGACCGTTCGTGTAAATTTAAAAGTAAATACAATAAATCGCACGGTGGTGGGGTACTCATTGCTGTAAGAAATACCTTTTTAAGTTCTGAGATGCCCAGGTGGCACTCTTCTATGGAAGACATCTGGGTTACCATTAATTTCTATAATTTTAAGTTAAATATTTGCACAGCTTATTTGCCTTCGTATATCAGTGACTTGGACTATGTTGCATTTTTGGATAATTGTGAGCGTATTATTATGACATCATCGAATTCTCGTACACTTATTGTTGGGGATTTTAACTTGCCTGAAATCGACTGGCTTACGACATCTCCTACTATAAGTACTAACCGCCGAATTTGCGCTCTGACTGATTTTATTAATAGAACTGATATGACCCAATCTAACTTGACTTTAAATAAGCATAACAAAATATTGGACCTGGTTTTCGTACAGTCAGACATGCCATGCAGCGTATTTGAGTCGCAGGCATTGAGTCGCTGTGATAAATATCACCCCCCACTTAATTTAATTTTACAAATACATTGCCCCAAATCACCATTTCTGAAAGAGAACCGCACTATAAGATATCGATTTTACAAAACTGATTTTTCTTCCTGTCTCTCCGAACTCTCCCAAATCGACTGGGAACAGCATTCTGGTCTCAATTGTGACGATTTTCTATTTGTGTTCTATAACCACTTATGGGAAGTTATCGAGAAGCACACACCAAAAACTTACTCTAAAAATACGTGCCCCACTTGGTTTTCCCGCTGCCTTATTAAAATTTTAAACGAGAAAAATAAATATCACAAAAAGTTTAAAAAATTTGGTAATCCACGAGACTTCGACACATTTTCGATGCTTAGATCTAGGGCAAAAATCGTTTTACACGGGTGTTTTGAGAATTATATTACTAGTATAGAGACAAACATTAAATATGACATAAGAGCTTTTTGGAGATACGCTAAATCCAAGAGAATTACTAATAACTTACCGAAGCAAATGCACTACGAGGGCGATACTGCACATACCGGCTGTGATGTGGCTAACTTATTTGCTAAACACTTTGCGTCAGTTTACTCCGAACCATCAAAAACGCCATACATTCCGGACTTCCCAGAATCGAATTATAGCATTTCATCTTTTATCGTTTCTGAAGCTGACATAGAATCAATAATAAAATCTATTGACATAACAAAGGGAGCAGGCCCTGATGGTATACCACCGGTTTTTGTAAAAAACTGTGGCACTGTAATATCAAAGCCTCTCAGTATTATATTTAATAAGAGTCTTAGTAGTGGTTACTTTCCCCAATTATGGAAATTGGCTAATATTACCCCAATCCACAAATCAGGCAGTAAATCTGATGTCAAAAATTATAGGCCCATTAGCATTCTTTCTTGTTTCTCAAAAATTTTTGAAACCATGGTACATGAGCGCTTGAATTTCCACCTAAGACATGTAATCAGTCCAAGGCAACATGGTTTTGTTAAGGGCCGTTCTACTACTTCTAACCTCTTAACGTATGTGCATTACTTAAATGCGGCCTTTAATGCTCGTTCTCAGGTTGATTCCTTGTACACTGATTTTGCTAAAGCCTTTGACAAGGTTGATCACATAATTCTTTGCCAGAAGGCTCATCACCTCGGTGTTCACGGCTCGCTTTTGCGTTGGCTTGCTTCATACTTGGAAAACCGCACGCAGCTCGTTGCGGTTTACGGTTACGAGTCTGTTCCTTTTGAACCTACATCAGGCATACCTCAGGGATCTAATTTGGGGCCTCTTTTATTCCTATTGTTTATAAATGATCTTGTGGATTCCATTTCTTGCCCCTGTCTAGCTTATGCTGATGATTTAAAACTATATTGTGAAATAAAAACAGTAAATGACTATGCCGCTTTGCAGCGTGATTTGGACCGTGTGTGCGTATGGTGTTTTAGAAACAATATGTATTTAAACGTAGACAAATGTCACGTTATTACGTTTTCCAAAAAAATAACAATCACTGAATACCAGTACAATATGAACAGCGTCGTACTAACGCGACAGAATAGGGTCAATGATCTTGGTGTTTGGCTTGATGCTAAACTAAATTTTTCGTACCATTACGATTACATGGTTGCCAAAGCAAACAGAATGTTAGGTTTTGTTAATAGAGTCACTAAGCCATTCAAAAATCCGAACAGTATTATAACGCTATTTTCTTCCTTGGTCCGCAGCAATTTGGAGTATTGCTCAGTTATATGGTCACCCATGTATAATTGTCATATCGACAGAGTAGAAGCTGTCCAAAGACGGTTCCTGCGTAATTTGAGCTCGAGATATGGGATGCGTAGGAAATTAGAGACTTACGAGGCAAGACTCAAATATTTTAAGATTAATGCTCTCCAATCCAGACGTGTGATACTGGACTATTCCACATTGTTTAAAATTGTTAACAGTGAAATGGATTCAAGTGAGCTCTTAAGCCATGTCTCGTTTAAGATTGGCAGTAAACGTACACAAAAAGCTTTCTTTCTACCATGTACCACTAATAATGTCTCATATAATGATCCTATTTACCGTATGTGTAGATCCCATAATGACTTGTGTAAGGACTTGGACATATTCTCCCACAGTCGATATACTTATTTAAATATTTGTAAGGACAAACTGAATATGTTGTTTATTTAAAAATCTTATTCTTAATATTATCTATGTGTAACATGATTTGTACTAATTAATTATTATTTTTATTTTTTACTATAGTTTTTGAGTAGAGTTTGATTATTTTTTCTAGTTTGTTAATTTAAAAGTACATTTATTTACCTCGCAAATGTCGTGCGTGGCTGTCATAGGAGTGCAAATTAACTCAGATTGTAGTATAAGTTAATTTTAAGCAATGTCTCAGTTTGTATTCTGTAGCTATGCCATAAATAAATAAATAAATAAATAAATAAATTACTATATGGTGTTAAAACACGATTCCTATAAATTCTCTTGATACAAAAAAAAACACAAACTTACTTCAAGATTTCACAAGAAAATCGCCGTATGCAAAAGGTATTTTACATATATCAATGATTTTTTATATCAACTGGACTAAGCACGTATGTTATAATTATTAATACAAAAATCGAACACTCAGAAAAAAATCCTGCGATCCGGCCGGATTCGAACCGACGTCTTCTAGCTTACCGTGGCAGACGCTATACCAACTAAGCCACGGAACGAACCAGCGGACCTCACGAATTTTTCTATGTGTTTGTTGTCGTGTCTTTGTATTTGGTTTTTTCAACGACTTTTTACCCGTAGCGCCATCTATGAGAAATCTTAAGTATTTCGTCACCTACTTAGATACCTTTACAGCTACCAGCCAATGTCGCTATTCATTGTATTTAAATTTTTATTGAATTGATAACAATTTTTTTTTCCAATTCAATTTCGTGAGGTCCGCTGGTTTGTTCCGTGGCTTAGTTGGTATAGTGTTTACAACGGTATACTAGACGACGTCGGTTCGAATCCGGCCGGATCGAAGGAAATTTTTCTAAGTGTGATCTTTGTATTAATAATTATAACAAACTAATGAAGTAATTAAATATAAAAGATAATTGAACATCATTCATAAAAATTTACGTATACTATGGCTTTAATTTAGTTTGCAAAAACAATAATTCTGAAATAAAGCCAGTACATCTCCCGCTCGACCCAAGCAAAATGAACCGTATTAATACGGGAATAATTTAAATTAGAGCAGTAGATATGTTCCTTGTTGTATTTGTGGCAGTTTGAACGAGAGTTTTATAGATTATTTCATAATCATACTCCATAATCAAGACCCCAATCCGCGATACTGGTATAAAAGTGTCAATACGTAAGTACCTTCTCCATTTAATAAAGGTTATTTCAAAATGGCACGACAATACTGTGATGAACAGATTAATTTTTTCAACAACTAAAATAATAATGTAACAACCCTACACTCCGAGCGAAATGTGGGCATTTACTCGCCGAAAAGGCGAGAATTGGCCTACTTGCTACTATAATATTATGGCACTAGTGTTGGGTAAATTTCATAAAACTGTTGATGCCCGAAGTGGCAACCAACGTGAATAAATTTCCAGCGCCGGCAACGTTTTTAATTGACACGTCGTTGGAGCGTCATGAAAATAATTTCGTGCAAGTTCAGTTACGGCTTATTGGTGTCGTCAAAGTTTATGGAATTCTCCGTGACTTTATTGAACCTCATATAGGACGACAAGCTAAAGGTATCTGACCGTAAACTTTTGTCATACGATACAGCAGTGTAACACGATGCATTGCGGCGGCGGCGTAGCGACATCTAAGTGGTGACTCTACGAGTATATAAGCAGCAGTAGAGCTCCTTGTGAAAGAGTTCGTCCAGGTTTCTGCCGCCAAGCGGTAATGTTACCATGACTGTGTTTCAGTTTTGTGAAATTACAGGCACATGGGACTTGTCAACTTCTGTCTTAGGGTGACGAGCGCTGTGGCAGTGCCCTTCAGATCTTTACGATTTAAAGCTCTGAGTGGCACTGCAACTATAACGGACAGGCGTGTCGTTTATCTAATCTACACATTGTAAAAACCACATATAACAAAAAAAAATTGAACAATGTGAACAAACGGCGCGTGGACACGGAACGCGTGCGTATCGGACAAGAGGCCAGGAGACGAAATGGGGAGGGGTGATGCGGTGCGTAACACTCACGGCGAGCTTGATACGTAACTGCCGACTGAGCAGTATCATTGCTCCCTTCGAACTCAAAGGTATTCTTCAAATAACCGACAACCTGGTGGAGCACGCGGAGCTCGTAGCAAGCACTTCGTGCTCAATCTAATTACTATACAAATGCTCACATCGGGCGAAATGGCAGGGGCACTCTAATCTCTGGGCTTTAAAGCTCTGAGCGGCACTGCAACTGTTATGGACAAGGACAACTGTTATGGCTTACCACCAGGTGCACGACTAGTTCATAAAATAATTAAAAAAAAAACATTTCTCTTAGGTCTCTTTGTGTTGTCACTTCATAATAAGGCTCCGACTTCTTAGCTTCGTATACTATGTGAGATTTTAACGTGATTTTAACCTGGAATCACAAAAACCCAGCTGTGCTGAGTCTAAAATATTTATACCTTTTTTGGGTACGGTGTAAACAGAGTCATGGGCAACTTTTTTTAATTGACGCGATGACGGCGCTACACGAAAACAATTTCGCGCTGGCTTTGTATCGGTAAATTGACTTTATTCGCCTTTACACGATCGACCTTTGTGTCATCAACGCTCATGAACTTCCGCGGGGTGTTTTTAATATTAATTACCACTGTTTTACATTGGCTTGGCACACCGAAACTCGTGAAGCTACATGATCGTCACTTCTATATATTTTAAAGTAAAATAACTGACGTAAGTTGCAATTTATTTTGTTTTTATTAATTTCAACTTTATTGTACAAAAAAGAGTACAACTTACGTACTTAATTCTATTACGCATTTTCTACTAGTTAGTCTCCGGTTAGGTTCAGAATAATTAAAAGACGGTGTTATAACATGACAACCTAATTTTTATAACAGATAGGATTAAAGGTTATACTTATATGATACGTAATTTAAACATATACATATACATACACATACAACATTATACTCTTCTATCTATATAACATTATCTATTCTATTCTATATACTCTATATAGCTCGATTACCACTGACTGATCCAGTCACTGAAATAATTATTCTCTCAGATGGAGTCGCGGTGGGTCAAAGTGATATACGGGAGTCGTGGTCGAATGTGTCCGGTGAGTACCAGGTGGGGCCCCGGCTGCGCGGCCAGAGTATAACACCACCGGCAGGGTCGTCAAACTCCCGCGGAGCGTGTGCGCGAGGACGCGGCGGACGCGCACCCGCTCCGGCGCAGACGTACGGGGAGAAGGCGAAGGCAGTTCGCTGCTCGCCTGATCCCCTAGTGAGACCAGCGGGCTCTGGACAGGGACTCCGGAGCCTGCATTGCACGGCCTCACTCGTCTGGGGGGCGGGTCGGAGGACAACCGACTCGTCCCTCCGTTGGCGCGGGAGCCCTGGCGCAAGCTAGGGCGGCCGGGCGGCGTCGTGGTGAATGTTCACTGATCCCACGGCGCCGACTCAACCGGCGAGAGGGAAAAGACAATAGGAATATGCGGTCGAAATTTCGATTCCGCCATTTTCCAAGATGGCCGCCTTACATGTGAATTTTCTGCTTTTTGGGTCATTTTTCTCCCAGAAGACCGGCGAGTGGGTAAAAATGATGTAGGGGAGTAGTAGTCGGATGGGGTTGTTGAGTTTCAAAAGATACCGTAAGTGCTCCGCATCAGGTGGAACCCCAGCTGCCCGGCCAAAGTATGCGTCGTGGCTCAAAGTGTCCAAACAAATGTTCATACACACCCTGGGCAGTTCCTACCAAGAGTGAAAAAAAATTTGAAATTCTAAAAACAAAATGGCCGCCATACAAACTTCCGGGGCCGGTATCTCGAAAACTATTGGAGATAGGTAGACCGTGTTCAAACTAAAATTGCAGAGGGCAGTAGGAGTCAACTGGCTATTGTAATTATTTTTTCAAAATGGCCCATTCAAGATGGCGGCTCGACAAAGAGGTGCTCCGATCTGGCTGAAATTTTATATGGTTTGGGAGTTCGTAATAAGAATATGCGGTCAAATTTTTGATTCCGCCATTTTCCAACATGGCCGCCATACATTTTCTACCGTCAACTATGTTCTGAGGCCTATATCTCGGCGAAGATTGGAGATAGATGAGACACGCAACTGCAAGTAAAAAAATTTTCAAGATGGCGAACTCAAAATGGCGGCTCGAAATAAAAATGCTCCGATCCTACTGAAATTTGACATCTGATCATGAATCCGATGCTCATAGTGTGTATTTGCGAGCGAAATTTGGATCCTACCATTTTCCAAGATGGCCGCCATACAATTGAATTTTCGGTTTTTTGACAGTATTTTTCACTCAGTAAAGTGGGTGTATAAGAATGATGTATGCGAATAATGGTTGGGTGTATTTGGTTAGTATCAGAAAGTATCAAAACCTTCGAAAAGTGCTCCGCATCAGGTAGGATCCCACATCGGGGCCACAGTATACATGGCCCCGAGGTCTCCAAACAAATGTTGTTCCACACCCTGGGCAGTTTCTATTACGAGTAAAAAAAATTCCAAATTCGCAAAACAAAATGGCCGTTTTAGCGACCCAGCCCAACGTGCAACATTTAAGTCGGTCTTATCTCCGGCATATACGGCCAAGCCAAAGCTTCAGAGATGGGTATATGGCTTCAAAACAAAAATTGTCAAGGGCTCTGGTCAGGTTCTATCGAGACCAAAAATGTTACAATATGGAGAATCCAAGATGGCCGCCACACAAAATTGAGTTTGCTCTCTGCAACTATCGATGATATACGAGTGGTGTCTTCTAAATTACTTTAGGATACTAATTTATGCAACCACACCAACTACCCTCTCTCTCACACAAACCAACCCAACCAAAGAAAATTATCTTCTGAAATATAAAGTTCAATTTCCAATTTGTCGCCAGAAACAAAGAAAGCCCTCGCGGGCCTTCAGCGGCCCGGCGCAACGCGCGCCATCTAGTTATATATATAAAGCAGATGCTTTATATATATAACTAGATAGTTATATATATAAAGCTACAAGTTCTTACTCACTGATATAAATAGAACGCAACTTCCCGATATGGTGGAAAAAAGAATATTTATACCGTTGTACGCGGATTAGCTCCAAAGCAAAGTGAAGTGTGTGTGCGTTATTATTACCAATTAGCACTGTATTAGCAAAAAAATTATGGAAAACACAAGTCCAGGTGTTGTTTATTAGACTATCGGATCTAGTTGTTCAGTCTCAGCGTTAAAGTATAAAAAATACAAAACCATCTTCTGTCAGGCAAGTTATAAATGTAAGTCTGCTCTCGCTCCCTGCGTTACATAAAAATGTAATTCTTACATAAAAATTAAATAATTACATAAAAATTCGCGAAAATAAACTTGTATTTCCGCGGATAAATGACGAGAGTGGTCAATTTGAAATTGAGAGGAATTTAATTTCTTTCTCGCGAATTTTTTCTTTTTTTTACCGCACCCACTTATAGCCCCGCACTAAGGAAACCCTGTATCGCGGGTGCCATAGACACACACATAGACAACCTCAAAGTACACCCAAACTAACGAGAGAAATAAATGTAGGCCACACACATATTTCTCCCGACCCGGGAATCAAAACCAGGACCTCTGGGTGGCAGTCTAGCGTTGTAACCGTTCGGGCATGGAGGCAGTTAATTAAAAAGACAACGTTGTTTGTAATAGTGTCTACGATTACCACATGAAGTGTAACACATTTTTGTTACACCCCGTATATTCTTGCACCATTCTATTGAAGGCAGTTTTCTTTTGCAAAGTTTTTGGCAAAAGTTATTTTCTTATTACACACTGTCGGAACAAAACTTCGGTATCAAAGTAATTAAAAAGTTTTCTTTCTTTCATGATGCTGTAAAAAACATGGTCTATTTCATCTTTTATAATTTGTGGCCGCCATAATAACGGAGGAAAATTAGTTGTTTTTGTGTTGCTTTTGCCGCAGATTTTGTGGTACGGTAACTTAGTCAGCGTAACGCCGAAGAGATTGTTACAAGTTTTAAAAAGTTTCGGTTAAAAATATACCCCATTTGTCGACGTACCATCTTGTAACCATGTATATGAGTATTTTAACGACTAAATGTGTTGTAACCGGGGGTTATGAGTAATCAAATGAAAGGTTCGGTCCACATCATTTATTGTTAAGTAGGAATAGGTAAAGAACAGGAAAATGACGAGAGGTAAACGGTAAATGCTGTAAGAAAACAAAATAAAGGTAGAAAATACAGGTACAATCATACAAAAACACTCCCTGCTTAAATTACATACAGGTTAGACATGGTACAAAAGGAATTTACCCGAAATGGGCATGTATCTGTACAAAAATTGTGCTTTACAAGCAGTTACTTTACATGATTTTCAATGGTGTATCTGGTCAGAATCTGACTCGCTCGCTCGCTCGCTCGCTTCGGAAATTTAGGAGAGAGTGGCGACAGAACGAAGAACAGGAATTAAAGAACGATTCAAAATTTCAAAGTAGGTGGCCAGGAACCTGACACAAGGGCGATAAAAGGGTGAGATGACGATAAAAGAGGTTGTATTGTGACAGTGTGAACGCCTGAAGTTTTATAGACGGAATGAACCTTTCAGCGGCGTCAGCAACAAAGTTTAAAGTTACGAAACAGCTGTAGAACTTTTAAAACAATGATCAGTTTAATTCTAGTTAGATATTCTTGAAGCGTTTCAGGCCGAGCTAGGTTCCAAGTGCAAGCCTTTACAGAAGTTCCATCCATATTTAAAAACTCGCTCACGAGTAGCGGTCGACAAGAAAGTTTGTAACAAAGTTACATACTCGGGCCTAGACATACGAACCTAGCTCTTTGTATGCCCAGCAAAATCGTGAAAACGCGCTTTCATTTTGGAAAAAAAAAATGTTTTCGGTCATTCTCGCACTAGTGTTTACTATGAATGATATATATTATAATAAAATAAGTGTAAAAATAATATACATTATAATATATGCTGAAATAATTGTATCATTAGATTTAAGTTTAAATTGTGCTACACCCTAACAAGGTATCTATAACATTGTATATATCTAAGTTTATTAAAATGTGTATTGCAATAAATGAAATGAAATAAAATGAAATAAAATGTAATAGTAATAAAAATGTTTATAATAATTATAAAAACAATAATTTAACTTATTTTAAGATATAAATATAATGTAATAATGATGTTCATTAATAATTATAAGATCAATAATATAATTAATTATCTAAACTAAACAATTACGTTCAAGCTTGCGATGTATTTGAATTTCATTGTAAAGGACGATTATCACAGTTTTTAAAAGTGAATAAGTGTGCAATATTGATTACGCATTTGTCGGACGAGTTCTACGGTTTAGTACGAAACCTTGCCTAGCCAAAGGCCATAGATGCCTTAAGCTATGCTGAGTTGGTGTTATTACTCGACAATCATGAAATTTTATATCTGTTGTTACGTAATATTAATAATATGTAGTTAAGATAGTAATTACGTAGATAATTATGTTTTATTGTAATTTGTTGTCATTGAACAAAATATGTGGACTAATCATTATGCTATCTGTGTTCACCAATTAGGATACCTAAGATACAAGTAAACAATTTTTCTTAGTTTAGGTATTACGTAGGTTAACTTGCAGTACTAACCTTAATTGAAGTTATGTAAACATACAATAATTTCATGTGATAGTCTGGCACATTTATATACAGCAGTAGAGCTCCCTATGAAAGGTTCGTCCAGGGAAGCCACCTTACCTATTTCTGCCGCCAAGCAGTAATGTTAGCATTACTGTGTACCGGTTTTGAACGGTAATGGTGCTGGTAAAATTACAGGCATATGGAACTTGTCAATTTATGTCACAGGGTGACGGGCGCAGTGGCAGTACCCCTCAGAAGTTTACGGTTTAAAGCTCTGAGTGGCACTGCAATTATTATGGACAGGTGTGAACCATCAGGCCCACGACTTGTACGTGTCTCATTCATGTATGCAAAATAAATTTATTTTTATCATTTTAAGCAAGAACAGTGTTCATATATTGATAGGGCAAAGTTCTATGCCGTAATGAATTTTTTCGATAGATGTATCAATAATAATAATAATAATCGAGTAGCTTGTTCGAAATCGCGTTGGAATTAATCATTCCGAAATAACGTTTATAAACTGCTCATCACCTCACTA
Organism: Hyposmocoma kahamanoa; assembly: GCF_003589595.1. NCBI lineage: Eukaryota > Metazoa > Arthropoda > Insecta > Lepidoptera > Cosmopterigidae > Hyposmocoma > Hyposmocoma kahamanoa. The sequence goes on from NW_020653853.1 coordinate 4,259,544, forward strand.
ATAAATAGCAGTTAGCCATAGGCTCTCGACTTATTAATTTACGTTTTCCTCGAAGATCAAAGAGCAAGTTACTTCCGGGCTACTGTATTCAGTACAAAATGTTTTCACTCGAATCAGCGAGCGTTCGACGAGTAAGCCGCTTTTCTTCGGCCTATTTTACATTAAATAAGCCAAGTTCTGTGTAACAGGCTTATGATGCTTATTGTTTGTAATTTCGTTAATGATACTACGTTTTTGTAAGAAAAAGTAATGGGATTTCTTTATTTTGAGATGTCTTGATACTTTTATGCATTGAATCTTACAATAAGTCACACGAAAGACGGTGAAGTTGGAATGAAGCTCGTATAGAGATCGAAAAAGGCAGATTACGTTTATTTTAGCTGTAATAATAAATAAATAAATATTAAACAACATCACATAAAGGAAATTAAACTATTTTTTCGGATTTAAATCGCGTATATTTGTTTTCAAACAAACCAACGTTTCGTGTCCTTTACAGGGCCCATGGTCACGGTTGACCGGTCAACGGGTTCGATCCCCGGCCGGGTCAGTGTAGAAACTAACTTTTCCATATAGTGTGAGGTCTGGGCGCTTGTGGTACCGTCGTTGTTTCAGATTTCCATAACACAACTACGTACTTTGGGATCAGAGCAACTTATGTGATGTTTCAAGTATTAGGTTTTCGCGATTGTTACACATAGGAAATGAAACTATTTTTCCGGACCTCCGGTGGACCGGTTAACCGTGAGCATGGGACCTGTGAAGGGCCCGAAACGTTGGTTTGTTTGAAAAAACAAACAGGCGATTTAAAACCGGAAAAACCGGTAGTTTTCTAGAAATTCAATAAAAATTTTAAATATAGCACTTGGAAATGAAACTATTTTTCCGGATTTAAATCGCGTATATTTGTTTTTTCAAACAAACCGACGTTTCGGGCCCTTTACAGGTCCCATGGTCACGGTTGACTGAGGTGGTACAGTCTTCAACCAGTTCGGTTTGTTTGAAAAAACAAATATACGCGATTTAAATCCTGAAAAATAGTTTCATTTCCTATGTGTAACAATCGCGAAAACCTAAGAACTCGATATATAGCACTTGGGTTATGGAAATCGGAAACAACGACGGTACCACAAACACCCAGTTCCGAGACTATATAGAAAAGTTAGTTTCTACACCGACCCGGCCGGGGATTGAACCCGAGACCTTAGAGGTGGTGACAACATTAAAACCGGTGCGCAAGCCACTTTACCATGGACACCGCCTAGCTTCTAAGAATAGTAGTTCTAGTAGAGAGAAATAAATTACTCTTTCACAAAGAGTAATCTATTTCTCCCGCCAAGAAGTAATGTGACCATTACTGCGCTCTGGTTGTGAAGGGCAAGGGTGCTGGTGAAATTACAGGCACATGGGACTTGTCAACTTATGTCTTAGGGTGACGGGCGCAGTGGCAGTTTCCCTCACACCTTTGCAATTTATAGCTCTGACCGGCACAACGACTGCATAAGGCGTACGACTTGTTCGTCCCGTTACTTGATATTGTAAAAAAAACTTTAGCGGGAATAAAGCACCAATCTCCTTACGTTTATTCTATTTTTTACCGCAGTATACTTAACGAGCCCTATTCGGGCGCGTTTTCGGTTTCAGATTACGGGGATGTGCTTATGCTCGTCTGTGGCACAGTGATTAGTACTATGGGCACTTGATGAGGAGGTTCCAGATTCGATCCCTGTTTTGAGCCAATTTATGAAAAAAAATTTTTTAAGTTGGTTTTGGTCAGGGTATTCTGGGCTTTGCCCTCAGAATTATGGTTACTCTGGTATTCATAGTATAGGAAATTCCCTGGTTGAAGACCAGACATTTGGAGTGATTTTTGGACTGGCATTTTTTCCCTAAATACTTCTTTTTTTGGCATATCTTCCAAGAAAAAAGAATCTAACAGAGAGACGGTCGAGATACAACAACGCTGTAAGTATCTTATTTCCACTACATTGGGAAGTATGCCTTACATTTTGAACAATTGTGAAATCTTGTACTCATAATTTAGTCTCCGTATACTACCTACGTAAGGTAGCATGCGGACGCTTTGGGCTTCGCCCTCCGCTAGACCTCGGCCTACAGCCTCGGGCACAGATTTATAATGAGGGAGGCTAGTGCCTAAACTGAACGTAAGGTCTCTATTTCAGGTCACCAGATCTTAGTTCAAGTAACTAGTATTTAGTTAAGTAGTATTTACCAATGTATTTTTTTATACATGACAAGCAGATGAACTCTATCTGATGGTAAACAGAAAGTGGAATCCGCACGTGAAGCACTTAGTGCAATGTTGATACAAACATCAGCCTTGCTACCTCCACTCTGCATGCCTACAAGCCTCTTCACGCTTCGTTTGAAGGACCCCGTATCATAAGAGGGAGGGTATACATGCGCTGGTAGAGAGCTTCAATTGTCAAATGTGCGATAAAGAACGGTATCACTATACTTTCAACACGGTGACTACAGAGGTCAGATTGCGTGCTTCTAATTTAGGCAAAGTGTCTATAATAAAGATTATATTTCAATAAACCATATTTTGTAAATTAATTTATTAAACTTTATTGACCACAACACATAATGGTACAAATGGCGGACTTAATGCTAAAAGCATTATTTACCACTCAACCTTTGAGGAAAACAATTTGTTTTAGTAGCCGTAGAGCTCCTTGTGAAAGAGTTCGTCCAGGTAAGTACTGCCACCTTACCTATTTGTGCCGCCAAGCAGTAATGTCAGCATTACTGTGTTCCGGTCTTGAAGGGTAAGGGTGCCGTACGTAGACCCTCAGATCTTTGCAATTTAAAGCTCCGAGTGGCACTGCAATTGTTATGGACAGGCGTGTAGCTAACCATCAGGCGCACGACTTGTTCGTGCCATCACTTGATGTTATAAAAAAATTCACGAATTCAGCCAATAATAATAAATGTAGTAAATATATAATCATATATACAACCAACAAACCTAATACATAGACATCTATATACATATGTATATACTATACAAATAATAACAGAAAATGATGATGATTATTGCTGTGACAAACAATTTAAAAATGGATATTCTTGTTAAAAGAGAATAAACTAGGAGACCTGATGGAGTCCGGTGGAGCATTCCAGAGACGTGTTGAACGGAGAGTGAATGAATCTTGTATGATAATCTTGAGAATGAATTTTGTATAAAAATATATAGTCGGTCGTAGTAGCCTAATGTTCTTCGTGTCGTATCGATGGCATAAATGTACATACAAAGCTTGCTATCGTGGCGAAAGAATTTGCCAATCGTGAGGTACGTTAGACTTACAGGAAATGGTACGTCGTGCTGCGAGGCTCCTTTGTTGCCAAAGACAGATGGATACAAATAAATCAATTGGTATTATAAAATTTAGCAATGACCAGTGGTTTAAAATATAGCACAAGTAAACATCTTTTTAATATCGAGTTCTTAGGTTTTCGCGATTTTTACACATAGGAAATGAAACTATATTTCAACAATCTCTCTCTGTGTAACAATCGCGAAAATCTAAGAACTCGATATGTACACCAGTACGGACTGGACGTTGCAAATAAAATCCGGCGGTCCGAAGACCTCAAGAACAAACGTGCGCGCGCCCTAACTGCATTAACTTTTCTCAAAAAGTGCCGCGACAATAACATAGTTCCAACATGCGTTAAAATAACTCCGCGAAGAGACATCTACGGTAGTGATCGCATACTCTGCCAAGCCAGTAAGAAATTATTGTGCAAACTAATCCACAATAACCGCTATTCAATTCAAAAGTTTGACAATCAGATTACTTTTATCAGATTATCAGATTAGAAAGAATTGGAGGTAAAGTTAAGCAGATCTGATTTTAATAAATGCATTGAAATTACAAATAAACGATCAGCATTTAAATTCCAACAATCCCAAAAAACACAGATTGAAAAATTTAATAAACTTAAACTGAATTGCACAAGTAACGAAACGTCAACGTCACTATCAAATGATCAAACACAAACTCAATCTGTCTTACCAACACCGGTTAATGTCCTATTAGAGCTTAGCGAAATTTTTTTTTTTTTGTTTCGTTTTTTTTCTTTCAACTGTGACATTGGCAAAATCATCAGTTCTCATATTGATGGAGCCATAAAAATAAAAAGTGAAGTGAATAAACTTATCAAACAAAACATTAGATCAGTCTGCTTATTCAGTTTTGCAAAAGGGTTTGAATTACGCAGTGGCTCCTCGTCGTGTTCCATACGAAGAAATTATTTGTAACGTCCACACAATCCTCAGATTGTCTAGTTAAAAACAACATAAGAAAGGAAGATTTGTAGGCAATACGCCAAGACGTTTCGTCAATATTGCGTTCAAATAAACAGCCCAGACCGAATCTTACTCGAGATGAATATAACGCGCTGAAGACCTTCCGCGAAGATCCTGAATTAGTCATCCTCCGTGCAGATAAAGGTAATGCGACGGTGTTAATGAATACGTCAGATTATAACAGCAAAATAACTGACTTACTATCGGATGAAAGCACCAATAAAAAGGTGAAGAAAGACCCTACCACCAAGATATTAAAAACAACAACTAAGTTAATATATAAGCACTCCGATACGCTGAAACTTGATGTAAGTGAGTTTGTACCCTGCTGCGTAAAACCTCCAAAACTGTATGGGTTACCAAAAATACATAAGGCTGACACTCCACTCCGTCCCATAGTTAGCCAGATTGACACACCGACCTACAAACTGGCTAAACACATGGCAAAGGTACTGTCACCATTGAGATCACTTCTACACATGTGAAGGATTCATACCATTTCATCATTGGAATCAAAGATCTACGGTTAACTGATGATGACACCATGGTTAGTTTTGATGTTCAGTCATTGTTTACTAACCTACCAGTAAAAGACTGCATTGAAATTGTACGTAGAAAGCTAAGGGAACATAATTGTCCATTGAATATGCAGAATTATTAGAACACTGCCTGACATCAGGCTATCTATTGTGGAATAATGAATTCTACCTACAAATTGACGGTATAGCGATGGGCTCCCCGGTATCTCCCGTTGTTGCCGATATATTCATGGAAGACCTCGAGGAGCGAGTTTTACCCATGGCCCCAGCTATTCCCATCACCATCCTAGCCAGTTAACTACCGTGGGCAAATCTTTGTTTCAGAGAGCACATGGTGTCTGCGAGAGTAATCATCGGGCAGGGGAACTTCAGCATATAAAGCAAGTCCTACATGCGAATAAGTTGAAGATTCCACGCCAATGTCGCAGGCCCCGTTTGAAACCACCAACAGTCGAGCGAGAGCCTGCCATCTTACCTTACATGAGAAGCGTTACAGACAAGATCGGAAGAGTCCTCAGGCGTGCATCTATCAAGACCTATTTCAAGCCCCTGAGGAAGATTTCTCAGTTCTTGAGACCCGTGAAATGTAACATCCCCTTACAGGATGCAGGGGTTTACAAGCTTGACTGTGAGTGCGGTCTCTCTTATATTGGACAAACAAAGCGAAGTATTTGTACCCGCGTCAAAGAACATATAGCTGATGTCAAACACCGTCGCGTAAACAAGTCTGCAGTCATGCGAGCATGTCGTGGATAAACCTACACATTCAATGAAGTTTGACAAACCCCAGGTCCTTGCAAAAGAAGTCCGTTATCTACCCAGGATGCTGCGAGAGGCCATTGAAATTAAAAAGCATTCTAATTTCAACAGGAAAGATGGTTTCTCCGTACCACCAGTTTGGGACCCAGTATTTCCTCTAATGAAAAATCCCAAACAGACATGCTGCAGTACTAATTAATATGTTTTAGTTTATTCTAATTTCTATAATTAATTAATAATAAATTGAACTTAATAAAAATTCATTCAATAAAATAATTTGTAAAAGTTAATGTAGCGTAAATTGGAATGTTTTCTTCGTAAAATTAAAAATAAGGTATTTAATTAATAACTATTGTAACGATAGTGAAAAAATAGAGTGGTTTAGTAATAATAGTACAATAATAGACATAACTGGTTGAAGACTGTACCACCTCAGTCAACCGTGACCATGGGACCTGTAAAGGGCCCGAAACGTCGGTTTGTTTGAAAAAAGAAAAATAGTTTCATTTCCTATCTTTTTTAATGTTTATTAACGTAGGGGATACATTAAAAAAAAGATATTTAGTTGCGCCTCACGTTATTAACATTTTATGTGTAAACCGTCGAATATAGTGTAAGCAGTAAGAGAAATAGAAAATTATACGCAATTCTATTGTGGTATAAGTTGTAACTCGATATACATTTGGGCCCAAAACTGAAGTGATCCTTTAATTTGAAATTTACCGTAAGCTTTTCAGAAAAGAAAGCTTGATGAAATCTGCACACAATCTGCAAAGCAATTTAATGATTTGTGTGAAGTTGGGCGCGCGTGGGAACTACAGTCCAAACCATCTCATTGTGAGAGGAGGCCTGTGCCCAACAGTAGAACTCTATATATAGGCTATCTATTATTATACAACCTAAACACTCGTTTAACATAAATAATGTGCAAATTCCCAGGTAAAAGCTAGTAATGGTTACTTAACCATAGATTTGCGGTTTTAGTGGCTTACAGGCTTTAATATCCAATAGTCAAATTGGTAACCTGACGTCGCATTTGCGGTCATAGGGCTTTACATGTGTGGTTTCTACTTATAACTGACAAGCTCAACGTTTCTATTGGTCGCGCAGTTTGCACTAAGACTGCTTAAGTAGTAGCAGTGCACCTTACGAAAGAGTTCGTCTAGAGTAGTACTGCCACCTTACCTATTTCTGCCGCCTGGCAGTAATTAATGTCAGCATTACTGCTGCTGAAATTACAAGCAAATGGGACTTGTCAATTTATGTCTAAGGGTGACGGGCGCAGTGGCAATACCCTTCAGATCTGCGCGATTTAAAGCTCTGAGCGGCACTGCAAACTGTTATGGACAGGCGTGTCGCTTACCACCAGGCGCACGACTTGTTTGTTCCGTCACTTAATGTTATAAAAAAAAAGTGTGCTGTGCAGATATGTCGTCTTTATATTGCTGACACCGTGTAATTACCTATTTAGACAAATATACGTATAATAACAGGGTTGTAGGAAACTGTGTCTACGTACACCTATGTCTTAGATCACCAGGACTCCACACCACGGACGTGCTAGTGAACTTGTATAAGAACAATTTGAGAAATGAAATTAAGCAAATGCAATAAGGAATAGTGATCTGTAAAATTGTGGATAGCCCTCCATAACAAAAACTGAATAAACATAAAAATGAACGTTGAATTAAAAATGTAATCTACGAAGTGAATTTCCGAAATGGCACCATTTTAAAATTCAAATTGGGAAAAGACAAGACAACAGAGAACAGTGAAACAAAAGCATGAGAAATAAGGTAATCAGAGTGGAAACGGGGGAACCACATTTGCATGGACAATATCAGGTTTCATATAAAGTGGCGGATTTAAACATAGACTTCGAGCTTGATGAGGCAACGTGGATGGGTGATGTTGTTATGACAGCTGTTTATAATAAACTAGCTGGTACCCGCGAGTTCCTCTGCGTGTAGAATAAGTACTCGTACTTCGAATAGTCTACTGTACTGAATAATTTCTTAGTTTTATTGCTTCTCTATACAAACTTTAATTCCTATTTCACACTCTTTAAGATTCTTTTGTGCCAAAAAGCAGCCCTATTCCTTTTCCTATACTTCGTTTTTCGTTGAATTACAGTAAAGAAAAACACCTACAGAATTGATGATAAATGGCATTTAAAAATAATACGATAATTAACACGAAAAATATTTATTTAAAAAAAGATTCCGTTTAATGTTTGGAAGCTCTGTTCCTTTGAGTTTTTTATAATTCTTTGAAATAGTTTAAGTACGTAAAGGCTTAATTTTTCATTTAATTTGTTATAGTGAGTGTTACGAGCAAAAAATACGTAATAATTACACAAAGATGGAGTAAAAAAAATACTATACTACAACATGACTGAGTGAAACGGTGCTCGACAAAAGACCCAAAATTTCGTTCTGTATAATGCTAAAAGAATCGAGGTATCCAGAAGGTCCCACCTATCTCTATACCAAAATTAATCAATTACTATAGCGGTTTAGGTGTGTGTAACAGACAGGGTTATTTTCGCATTTATGATATTTGTTTGGATTATGAGTAAAACAACAAGTTTAGAATGTCTTTGGATGCCATCAAGGGACTAAAAGAATGAGTAAAAACAAGGTAGATCTGACTCAGTGTCCGTTTCATTTGAATTTAATATCGGATCGTAATGGTGTATAAATTTATTAGATGTTTCGGATGTGTTGCAACGTCCGCGGTCTCGAAGGGACTGAATCGGTGGGAGTCAAAATCTTCTACCCGTGCGGTTTTTCTAGCTACCCACACTTGATTATTTGTGCACTAGAGTTGTCAACGATGTCGAGGTAATTATAATATATTTATTTACGATTAAGTCTCGATAATAAATTAAAATAATGTGTGTAACTCGTGAAACACTACGCCCGTCACCCTGAGACATAAGTTGACAAGTCCAATCTGTCTGTAATTTTACCCTTTAAAACCGGAACACAGTAATGCTGACATTACTGTATGGCGGTAGAATAGGTAAGGTGAGGATACTTAAAGGGATCTGACTGTCGCTGCGCCGTCACCCCGACTCTATCTAAAGTTAACAAGTCATACATGCCTGTAGCAACAACAGCACCCTTACTTTTCAAAACCGGAACGCAGTAATGCTAAAAATAATTGCTGGGCGGCAGAAATAGGTATAGAGGTCGTACGACCCACAAGAAGTTCTACTGCTACTTTAATGCCCTTTTGATTTATCATCAAACATTTAAGCCTCTTTTCAAAAGTAGGACAGAGCAGATCTGGCTGGTGTCCATTTCATCCATCTAGATTAGAATGTTTTAAAACGCATTGAAATGAACCGAAGCGAAAGGCAAGGCCGTATTTTAACAGCAGGACAAAGAATATCTGGCTTATGTCCATTTCACCTACCATTTTTTATTAAAATGTTTTTGGGTGTATTCAACAGAATCAAACCACAGGGTAAAGCTGCGGTTCAACTATAGGACAAAGTAGAATTGGCTTTTCTACGTTTAATATATCATCCTCCTCTAGTTTTTCATAGGTTTATTTTTTTTTATTATAACCAAGTGACTTATGAATTTTTTTCAAATGATACCCCAACGTAAACTCGTTTAAGTACGAAACATTGTTCAACATGTCCTCACGCTCGTGCGTTTGCATTGTGAATTTTAATTTCACATGCTAACTTCAATAAATCGCATGAATGACTATGTAAAGAGTTTTGTTTCGAAGTGGGTGCACTGTGCTGAATACGCTACGGAAGTGCAAAAGTTTTTGTCTAGAGACGGCTGTTTACGTTTCACTGTGTATTTTATTTTAAAGCTTGTTTTTGTTTGTGAAATACTGGGTTTAGTTTTTATAACATTTTCAGGCGAGGAAGCAAACTTTTGTTTTTCTAGATCCACGCCGTGATTAGTTTTGTTTATTTTAGTTTCCACGTTATTTCTGTTGACACGAAAACCCAACGATATCTATGTACTAAAATCAGAGTCTTTGTTATAAAAGGTGCATGTTCGTTTAGATATTACGATAAATTTTTTTTTTCGGATGTTATTTATATCTGCTAAAGGCATCCACACTCTATAACTCCGACAGGCTAATGCGATGACCTCGAAGTGACATATTCCTAGGTATTCGCGATAGTTATACGTAGGAAATGAAACTATTTTTTCGGATCTTCGAGATCTCGATCATGGGACCTGTAAGGGCTCTTAAAAAAACAAATTATAATAATAACGCACACACTCAACATAGCCCAGACACATACATAGACCACCACAAATTACACCCAAACTCACGAGAGAAATAAATGTAAACATACAAATGTTTGTGCCGGCCCGTGAATCGAACCTGGGACCTCTGCGTGGCAGTCCGGCATGGTAACCGTCCGGCCAAAGAAGCAGTTAAATAAAATAAATTTATAATATCAAGTGACAGGTCGAACAAGTTGTGCGTCCATAACAGTTGCAGTGCCACTCAGAGCTTTAAATCGAACAGATCTGAGAGGCACTGCTACTGCACCCGTCACCCTGAGACATAAGTTGACATGTCTCATGTGCCTGTAATTTCACCAGCGCCCTTATCCTTCAAAACCGGACTACAGTAATGCTGACATTACTGCTTGGCGGCAGAAATAGTAAAGTGGCAGTACTTCCCTGGACGAACTCTTTTACAAGGAGCTCTACGGCTACTATGTGTGAGAGGAATGTATACTGACTATATTAAAATACTCACTTCTTCTTCTTCTTCTTGGGGTGCCATTTCCTTTCAGAGGTCGGCTCTCATTGTGGTTTATGAGTTCTGTGGTACTTATGTTGAACCACTCTGCAAGCTCATCACACGCACATGGGACTTGTCAACTTAAGTCTCAGGGTGGTGGGCGCAGTGACAGTGCCCCTCAGATCTTTGCAATTTAAAGCCCTCGGAACGTAAAAAGGTACAACTGCTGTATAAAGTATGCATAGTTGGGTCTTTTTTCGTTACGAGGGCGGAATTGTCATGTACAAGCGTGTAGCTTACCATCAGGCATACGATTTATTCGTTGCATCACTTGATGGTATAAAAAAAATACATACTCCCAACACACTCACATGTAATTCACCAACAATACGCATACTGTTAAAGACAAAATGTAGGCCAATAGCATGCGATGCTATTGGCCTACATTTTGTCTTTACATTGGTAAATCCCTCCAACTCCCTGATAAATTTCGAAGAAAATACATTTCAGATCTTTTGAATTCTCACGCCGAACTTAGAAAGGGCAATTTTGATCGGTGCCAATATATTATGCACCAAGATATAATATAAAATGCGAAAACGAATGTATATCGTATTGTAAACATATGACGTTGACGTTGAGATACCCACGCGCCGTTTTTTTGAGTTCCCTGCACGATGTCGTCACTAATTCGTCGTCTGTACGGTTATTTTCTAATTAGGTTTATATGTTAAAAAGAAATGCGAGATCTGTGGGCATACGATCCGCTCCACTTCGTGCTGTTGACGCTCTTCTCAGTGCTCCCGCAGTTTGTGTACAGATGCCGTGACGTGCAGTTCTTCGTTAATGTGTTAATCAGCTTCTAATATTATTATTGCCGCTTCATACTGCGTGTAAGTGTTTAATGATTAATCAGCACTAAAGATTTCGAAATTCATGTTGTTCACTTCTTGCAGACGTCTGAATTTTATCTGTTCTGCGAAATCGTAGCATTCGTTCGTACATTTTGCCGTACATTGACAGTACAAATATGGAATTTAAAAAACGAATGATTTGTAATTTCTTTAAAAACAAAATGCTTCAGAAAAAAAGAAATTTATATACAAATATATAAACACGCCTGTCTTCTATTGGGGTAAACAGAATCCTCCACTCATTACGCTTCTGATACACCTCTTTCGCTTCACTCACTCGTATCAGTCTATTTAATACACGCCCGTCTATTCAAGTTATTTTCACTTGGGTTTTTTCAAAACGCTCTCAATCCGATTGAAATATGTACGTCGAGGCCAATATTTCCGCACATTTTGATTTTTTTGCTTTCAATTCATCATCAACCTCTGGTTGGATGGACATCTCTTGTTGACCCCTAGTAGCAAGGTCCTACAGTGAAAAAAGTACTTTCATAGATTTCTGACAGGTGGCGCTGCGGCAAAAAAGTCGTTAAAACCAAACATAAAGAGATCTGTAGAAAATACTTAGAAAAATTCGTAAGGCTTGTTCCCCAAGTCCGCTAATTTCCTTAACCACTGGTCATTAATTCCTTTGATACTCGACTGGGATTGCAATTATGATAATATTTGTTATTTTGCTAAAATCTAGTTGCAATGGCAGTTAAGTTTTAATACAGCGTCAGCGGAATTGCTGCGATGGTATTAATTCATTATCTTTGATCTCATACATTCTTCAGAATAACTCTGTGCACGCGGCGATCTAATTTAGCCACGTGCCGCACTTTAACTTAAATACGAGATTCATACTTTATTTTACGTAGTACGTTATCAACTGTCCACCGATACACTATATCAAGGAAAGATTTGCCACCATAATATCTGTATTTTACGTATACCAATGTACAATTTTCTTTGCAAGTCTTTATCTGCGTACTACCACTACAATAGATTACCAGTAACAACAAAAATGTTTACAAATTAACAGAATAGTTTCGTAGCAGTAGAATTGCTTGTGAAAGAGTTTGTCCAGGGAAGTACTGCCACATGTAGACACACAATGTCAGCATTACTGCGTTCCGGTTTTGAAAGGTAAGGGTGCTGGTGAAATTACAGGCATTTGAGACTTGTCAACTTATGTCTCAGGGTGACGGCGGCAGTGGCAAGATCTGAGGGGATCTTTGCGATTTAAAGCTCTGAGTGGCACTGCAACTGTTACGTACGTTGTTGCGTACGACTTGTTTGTCCCGTCACTTGATATCATAAAAAAAACAATTATCGCACATGACAACTAACATAATACTGTTTCAAAAATTGCTTTAAGTTACATCAATATTATTTATTTTATTTCAAAGCGACAGTTTTGTTCTGTCATTTTGAAATTAAATCGTATGCGAAAGACATACAAATATAAAATAACGGAGTTTTTGAGATAATACAATCTATGTCAGTTGTCAAGTGCGATATGGAGTAAAGGTAAAGCCCCTACACGTTCAATCACTAACGATCGATGATGCGTTATTTAAATTACCATGATAATTACTATACGTATGCTTATCTTATTTTATATTTCGTTTAATTTAATTAGCAATAAAATACCACAGTTTGTCCAAAAGTAAATCAATGGCAAAAAGCCATCGAGACGCCATAGAAGAGCACAATATCAAACAATTGCAATGGCTGTTGAATAGTAATATCTCAATGATTAACCACTGATAAGCCTCTACTCTTAACTTTTAGCAGAATACCAAACGTACTAAATCCAGGCACTGACACACAACTGAGATGATTTAATAATAGAAGAATTGGGGGTCCTGTCGACTTAGCGATCTGTATGCAGCTCAGTTGGTAGCGAGGTCGCCCTGGTAATGGCACTGATATAGTTTCGAGTTTGGCAAGATCGAAGGGTTTTTTCTTTGTGTTCGACCTTTGTATTAATAATTATTAACAAACTGGTGGAGCAATTTCACAAAGTGAATATGATGGTAGTAAAAAAACATCATAATATTCATTACAATAAATCGATACCTCCCATGTAAGTTGTTGTAACTCAAAATACCATTTTTTGTTTTTTAACTTACATATTCGCACCCTTCGTGGAAGAATTTTCAGGCACCTTATAACTCTGTCGACTTATATTGTCGATAGAGTTACAAAAATTGGAAATGATGTGGGTTATATTTTTTTGTATCCAATGGAGCAATAAACATTCTTGACGTAACTCCACTTATGCCATTCTTCCATGAGGGATGTGTATTAACTTTTTTATGTATATTATAGGTTCCATATTTAAAAGAAAGAAATCATTACGTTTTCTTTCAACATGAAATCGATAGTCATAATATACATTAAAAAATGGCGTATTTCAGTTAAAAAGCGAACATGATATTTTGACTTACAACAACTTACGTGGGAGATATCGATATATTACAACAAAGCTTACACTCATTGCCCCACTCTAGGAATCCCTGCATCTCGGGTCCCATGGACACATATGTGACCACAAACTCACAAGAGAAATAAATACAGGCCATACAAATATTTTTTCCGGTTCAGGAAACGTTCCCGAGACCACTGCGTGAGAATCCAGCATGATAACAGTTAGGCTCCGGAGGCAGTTAAAAAAAATACATGTGTTACTTTTCAATATTTTTTGTTGCGAGAGGTGTTTTATTGTTGTGTACTTGAGATATTAATATGACCTTATTAGTTCTGATCTAATTAAAAAACTGCTACTGCATTATATTTAAACATGCAATGCTAAAGTTCGCAAGCTTGATCGTTCGAATTTGGACCGTTCGTAACGGAAGCGGTATAAAGTTGAACATAAATCTTGAGTGTCAAAGGTTGTCCAAGGTTGTTGTACTCCAGAGTCTGTACAAGCAAATCGCTACACCCCATAAAGAATAACAAAAATGAGTGACGTAACATAATAGTCCTTGTGGAACACCTTCCAAGGATATATCTGTCACCCTACGTGACATTCATGTAGAATCTTACCTCGTTTGTGCAAAAATTCTACAATGGACAAGAAGTCAACGAAATAAGTACACAGTCACATTGTTACACATGCGACAGAAAGGGATGCTGTTCATTCGATACAACAACAAATAAACAGATATAATTAATTTATGGTGTACAAGTATAAGATTGTAAAGCACATTTTTTTAAATCTTTTATTCCCCTAGGTTAGGTGAAGTTATGTATTAAATGGTTTAATTTGGTACTTATACGATGAATTAATTATGTTACTTAATAATTTTTTGTGACCTCGGATCTTTACTTACCAACCAGGGCGGAAGTTAACGAGAGATCAAAACACGGATTCAAATGGCTTAAGCTGCTATGAGCAAGCTAACGCACATCTGGCGTAGCTGAAAAGTCTCCAACGTTACCAATTCGAGAGTAGTCCGGACATTGGGTTTCTCGATTTTCCTATATGGCTAAGAGTCGTGTACGATCCGGGCATCAGAACGCAAAAAATAGACGCTTTCGAGATGTGGTGATCAGTGATCAGCTTCATATCGCAGACGTCATATTGTTCGCCGACAATCAGACAATCTTGACGAGCTGGTTGTGGTGGATAAGGTGGCGGGAAAGTGACTCTGTGGTCGACCACCTAGTCGGTGGAATGACGAAGTGACCTTCCTCACTGGTCTTCTTATAACAACTGCCCTGAGAGAGGCCGAAGACAGAACCAGATGGAAGAAAATCGTCCACAAATCTCGAAAACCACTCGGGGATACGACCTTCAGCAATGAAGATAACGACTAAGAAGATTTAATCATTAAGTTTAATGTTTGTTACACTGAAAGTTTATTTTATTAAACATAATGAAATTATACACTTTGTTGTTATACCACTTCTTAATTATAATTAAAACATCATTATACCAAGTGAAAATAGATAGCTTGTAATATCAATAATTCATTACACACCCGAAAAAAACTTGTCAGAAATGATGCAAGACGTGTTGTTTATTGTCAAACTATGTGTGCTTTAATAAGAAGGTATTACGCTATAGTCGACTACGGTAGCGTAGTGGGTTCAGCAGGCAAGCTGCAAATAATTATTTGCGAAACGTCGCTATCATCATTACTTCTCACAGCGTGTAATTAAAACACGCAATTTATAATACTACTCGTGCATCAATCTAACAGAACATCAACATCATACATCTCATACAACATCATACAGAACACGTAAAGTTGTCTACGTATTTGCTAGATATTTTGACGATCGACACGTCGAGTAAATGTATAAACAACAGTCGATCGACAACGTATTTTTTGACGGTGCAGATATAAATTTAGTCGTTTTTAACCTTGTTATTTATCGATCGCTTACAGGTGATAGTGACGATCGTCAAAAATAGAGCAAATCTGAAGGCATGTTTAATGACCAAATCATATAATACCTTAATTGACGCGATGTTATAGCGTACTCGTGTCCGTATCTACATTATCCAGTTATTATTATTAATATTGTTATAACAAGTGACGAGAGGAACGAGTTGTGTGTCTGGTGATAAGCGACACTCCAGAGCTTTAAATCGCAAAAACCGCACTGTATCCGATTCGTATTCATTTGAATCCGAGACTATACAAATCCAGGAAACTCGGACCCACTTCTGATGTCACTTGTGCACTAAGTCCGAGAAAATACAAATATTCCTTGTACACCTAGGGATAAAATGATCCCTGTGACATTTCGGACCGTTATTTCTCGGATCCGGAACCGATACGAGTCGGATGTAGTGCGCAAATGCTCTAAGACATAAAATTGACTAATCCTATTGTATTAATATCATCCTGACATAATTTGAAAAGCAGTTTAAAACTCAATAGATAGACCTGCAGCAAGCATATGGAACAATTCGTAAGATGTACTGATTCGATCCATAGCGTTGTTGGTGGAGCGGTAGCCACGTTGAGGAAACAGACGCTGGTCTGAGTCCAGTCAGTATTTGTTCGATCTTTGTACCAAAAATAAGTGCAATGTGCTTGTAATTTCACCAGCACCTTTAAACCGGAAAGTAGTACCGCTCACATTACGTCTTGGCTGCAGATATAGGTACAAAGGCAGTATACTTCCCTGGTCGATCTCTTAAATCTTATATGTGTACTTATTGGTTTTGCTGACTGTACTAAATATACCCTGGGGTCTGGAAATCTCGCGTTGAAAGTGTGTCGCATTAATATTACATGATGGAACCTTCAAACGTCGTTCTTGGGTCTCCTAAGCTGCGCTCTCGATTTATGAGCTCATTAGTCGACGTAACCTGGAGGCACCTGCGGCGGTAGGGTTGAGGCGGATTGAATTTTAAAGGACACATTTGTCCCTGGAATGGAGACGTCAAAATGTCTAGTAATTTAAGTATACTTTATATATATAAAGTATACTTTATGGCATTTATTTTTATTTAGTATCCTACCATAATTGAATCATAGTGAATGAATGCATTACGAATGAGTAATAGAGTTTAATCACTGTGATCATTTCAAGTTTAATTTGCTTAATTATGAAATAAAGAATATTTGAAATGACTTGATTTCCAATATACAAGATGTTAGAAAAATATGAAGTCTTATTTCGAGAAACGAAAGTGTCCCTGACACTGGAGAATTTATTTTTTTACAATATTAAAGTTTCGTCAATGTGACGATTTCAAGTGTAATTTGCTAAACTATGAAATAAAAAATGTTTCAAGTTTGATTTAGATTTTGAATGTGTTTCTAAACGACCTTAAAAAATTATAAATCCCGGATTAAGACGGCAAGACCGTAAATTCAAACGGATGACATTACAATTTTCTTGCAAACAAAAATACGCACGAGACATATTAATTTCAGGGATAAACCCATTAAGTCCCACAGGTAGCAACCCTATCCGTAATTACCCTTACATTCTTTGTTCCACAATATTAATTATTAAGCTTGGTACCCGCAAATAAACAACAACGATAATAATTAATTACATTAATGCGGATGTGAGTTATAATGTTTATTTGCCCAAGTTTTCCGGCAATGGACGGTCCGGTTATTTGTAGGGAACCGTTTGAAATGTAATTTAAAAAGGAACGCAGTAATTAGGTATCGTTTCGAAGAGCTTGTGTTTTACGAAATACAAATTTAAGGAATGAAAAATGACAAATATGGTTGAAAAGGCTCTGTCAGGCAGCATTATTAATGATTTTGCGAAATTTCGTTTTTAAGTTCGTAAAGTTTCCCTTAACCTGTCACGAGGCCTAGAGACACACGGTGTCCCGAATGATTTTGGTACAGTAGCGTCCAAGCCACTCTAACTACTTACTTATTTCTGCCGCCAAGCAGTAGCATGAGCATTACTGCGTTTCGGTTTTGAAGGGTAGGTATAAGGGTGCTGATGAAATTACAAACACATGATACTTGTCGATTTATGTCTCAGGGTGACAGCCACAGTGGCGGTGTTCCTCAGATCTTTGCGGTTTAAAGCTCTGTGAATAGCACTGCAACTGCTTTGGACAGGCGCACTACTTGTCGGATTCGTCACTTGGAAACATAAAAAAATGTATGTTTCTAGGGCGCGTGACGTATTAATTACCTCACATTAGATCTGACAGTTCAGGCAAACGCGCCAAATTAAATTTAAGATATCTAGTACGGTTTAACATACGAATTTGCTATTAATACAAGTGATATACGAATATAAATCGATCATAAGGTTATGAATTTGAAGCATTGAATAATTCTAAAATTGCTTTGGTTAATTTGAAGTTTTTTTTAAAGAACAAAACTGCTCGGGCCAATGATCTTTTGGCTAGAGCCGAGTGGGTGGTTTCAACAAACGTTATTTAAGACCAATCAAAAAGTAATCTAATACCAATCAAAACTTTATTACCAACTTTTTTATCAAATTCTGCAGCTCCGCTTGTTTTCCCTCAGGAAAACGAGAAGTCTTAGCTCACCCGTAATATTTACATGCGTATGGGAGTGTTTTTTTTTTAAATAATCTACAGAATCAACACACGAAAACAATAATATTGGTTGTCAAAAATCTCGTTATAGCGCGAATTGAGTGAATAAATGAAAGTTGCCTATGAAACAATACAGTTTTTATATTTTACAATATTAAAAGTATGTAAGCATATTTTAAGGGTTGGACGTGGTATGAAAAGGCAATGTAATTGTGGCGCTGCAGCCGCGCAATTACTAATTTTCATGTAATACTTAGAAACGTAGCCGCAGCGCCACCGTCGCGTCACGCGCGCAACACTTTTACAGACAAGATACTGTATGAAAATTAGTAATGGCGCGGCTGTCACGTCACAGACGCGAAACTGCAGCGCATCTACAAACCTCTAATTCGAAGGCGCTTTAAGGTTATAGCGACATAGTTTTTAAGACGTTGCTGATCTTGGCTTTGTAGAGTGACGTCTCTGTCACTCATACTTGTGTGGGATTTCGTCACTATTTGTCAAATGGATCAATTTCCAAAACAAAACAAAACGCTTTACAAATCCGAAGGTAGGCGATCAATGCCGATAGCCTTACGTAGTGTTTACGGTACAGGTATGAACAAAACTAAGCCTTGAAATATCAAAACATATCACTTATATTTATCTGTACACTGGACAGGCAATTGGGTCAACAAAACATATTTTATTTATTACTATGACATAAAACGTAGAATGAAATATATAGCGAGTATTTTTGGCCACAAAAAGGAAAACAATATGAATTATGAAATAAACAAGGGTACTGGCTTATGTTAGGAATCATTTCCTGGGACGTGAACCACAGTGTAGTTATACTAAATGTTCATCGTATATTAGAAAATATGGAAGAATATATACTAAAGCATATTTGGGTATTACAAAATATTGAAATAAAATCAAAGACAAAAAATATTTAAAAAACAGTCAACTTATAACTTTTTAATTAAAAAATAACCGACCTTAAAATCGTTCGTTACCGCGGTCACCTCTACGATAATCTATAAAAACACGTATGCAAGTCTATGTAAAAACGAATAATATGAGCCCAACACACAAGGTAGCTTCTGTACACTGTTGACGGGTTCTTCTTATCTGTCATTTTCATCATCGAATCAGCTTTAGGTCACCATAACATTTTATTTTCATTGGAATAACATTTATGTGTCAAGTTTTATTAACCCGTCGAGCATCTTAGAGTGTCTCTAAGATGCTCGATCGGTGTCTGCTATACATTTCATGTTTTTTTTATAACCACGCGTGAAGGATTAAACTCGGTTAACTGAAAGTGGGTGAAATCCAAAGAAGAATATTTTCTTCCAATTTGAATGGGACTACAATTGAACTGCCTCCGTGGCCGAACGGTTACCAAGCCGGACTGCCACGCAGAGGTCCTAGGTTCGATTCCCGGGCCGGGAGAAATATTTGTATGGCCTACATTTATTTCTCTCGTGAGTTTGGGTGTAATTTGTGTTTGTCTATGTATGTGTCCATGGCACCCGCGACACAGGGTTTCCCTAGTGCGGGGGCTATGTTGAGTGTGTGCGTTATTATTATTATTATTAATTGAGGTACCTCCTTTTCAACAAAAAAAATCATCGAAATTGGTTCACAAATGTATGCGGTAATCGCGTAACACACACAAAAATACAGTCGAATTGAGAACCTCATCCTTTTTAAAGTCGGTTTATAAACTTGAGAAGTTTCAAGCATAACCAACGGTAACAGGTTAGTCGTTAAATGTTTTGTTTACTTATTTGTATGGAATTTTTTTTTATATAATAACGCACACACTCAACATAGCCCCGCACTAGGAAACCCAGTGTCGCGGGTGCCATGGACACACATATAGACAACCACGAATTACACCCAAACTCACGAGAGAAATAAATGTATGCTATACAAATATTTCTCCCGGCGGAATCGAACCTGGGACCTCTGAGTGGCAGTCCAGCATGGTAACCGTTCGGCCACAGAGGCTGTTCAAATTATACCAATTAAAAAGCATTTATTATGCTTTTTTAATTGGTATAGTAAGTGACGACAGTGGTTTGAAAGATGTAATTCACTCTCAACTTGAATAGATTCTAGTAATATCAGTGTCATTGAAAATGAAAAATCGAGCACAAGATTTAATTTCAGAAACGTTATACAGCCCGTAAAAAGTTGCTCCATCCATCTCTTAAATTCATTCCACGTAATATTAAATTCGATGGAACAGTTAAAGGCACAATTGTCCTATGTATTTTCGCTGACATACTCGATTAAAGTAGGCTGTGTAAATGGACAGTGTACGTTATATCGGATATATTGGACATGACGGCAAAGTGTCTAAATACGGATACACATTATGTGTCCAATCTATAATGTTTGATCGTGAAATGTTACTTTGCATTCACAAATTGCGGCTTCGAAACGTGAGTAATGAAAAAATACATTGCAAATGGAAAAATAGCTATTTTTGAGAACTTATTTCAATATTACTGAAAATAAGCTCCTACGAGTTATTATATTATAACCATCAACCCATTTATACGTCTCAGGCGAGGGTTTAGGATAGCCTAAAAAGTTCGTAAGTAGTTCCTAAGTAGTTCGGAAAACTTGTGAACCTTCTTCGACGTGCAGGTTTCCTCACCACCTAACAGCTTAAGATAAATGAATTTTTGTTTAATTGACAATCAATTACTTTTATGTATATAATGTAAGCAGTAGAGCTCCTTGTGAAAGAGTTCGTCCAGGGAAGTACTGCCACCTTACCTATGTCTGCTGCCAAGCAGTAATGTCAGCATTACTGTGTTCCGGTTTTGAAGGGTAGGGTGCTGGTGAAATTACAGGCACATGGGACTTGTCAACTTACGTCTCAGGGTGACGGGTGCAGTGGCAGTGCCTCTCAGATCTTTGCGATTTGAAGCTCTGAGTGGCACTGCAACTGTTATGGACAGGCGTGTAGCTTACCATCAGGTGCACGACTTGTCCGTCCCATCACTTGATATTCACTGAAGAATTTTTCTAAGTGCTTGCGTCGTATCTTTGTATTTGGTCTTTTTTATGTTATAACTTTTTAGCAGTAGAGCCATCTATGAGAAATCTATGATATTTCGTCACCCAGTAAGATACCTTTACAGCTACCAGTCCCGGCTATAGTAGTATAGTATAATATTTCGTCAGCCACGGCATGCTAGAAGACGTCGGTTCGAATCCGACCGGATCGAAGAAATTTTTATTTTTGTTTTTACTTTTTTTTGCTTGAGCTTAGTGCTATTGAATCCCATTATTATTACTATTAACAATACCCTTCCGCCATAAAATAACTTCGCCGTCTCGATCCCCATAAATATGAATAATATTTAAAAAAATTGCTTGTACGCATATTATGCAGATGGAGGCACGATCGCAAGGATCGGTTTTGAAGGACTGCGGACCCGCAGATTCACGGGTAGAGCGACCGTTAGACGGCCCGGACATCAATCAACACGGTCTGACCTACTTCGTAAACGCACCTCTTTTCTGGGCAAATGTCGCTATTACTCATCGGGGGTATCATTAGGTTGAAATATACAGGATGTATATAAATTTTAATAATTTTCTTCTCGTTAAAAACTTTTTGAAATTTTTGTGAAAACCTAGGGAAGTTCTGACACTACACTTATTCCTGCTGCCAAGTAGTAATGTGAGCATTACTGCGTTCCAGCCACAGTGCCGTCACTTTAGCGCTTCCATAAGAGCCTCATTTAAAGCGCACTTAGGGTGACATATATTGCGAAAAAAGTATACATATATACGTCTGGAAATCTATCTATATCCAAAATTCATATACGAAACTAAAAATATGTACTTAACCTCCCTATACCTGTGCCAAATAGTGTAGCATGAGTGTAGCACATATACTTCGAGGGCGATTTTAGTATGTTGTTTAGTAAAATATTATCGTATCGTATCGTATTAAGTTCAATATTAATATAAATATATATTAGTGTAAAGTTTTATACAATATTATTTTATTTTATTAGAGATTACAATTAATTCCTGAGCCACAAAAACTTGCATGGTACGGCATGGTAACCGTTCGGCCACAGAGGCAGTTTAAATAGCTGTTGTGTACAAAAACAAACATATCTTGCTCAAAAATACTTCTACTGTCATCGATGGAGCATTTTATTCCACTTAATTTGACTACCTTTGCCTAGGTAGTAGACCAGAACTATCTCCTGCTCTGTGTAATTTCTTACTTGCTATACTTCTAAGTATATGATCCTCAAGTCACTGGTGTTGTCGCCCTCATAGTTGGAATCAGAGTCATCCTCTCCCAAAAACCTTCTCATGCATTCCTCATACATATTGAGGTTATAAAATATGACGTAAAATAATTTACAAATATAATACATAATGTAAACTCAATGATAATTAAACATAATACATAACTACAGGAATGACTAAAAATATTAATTACCTAAAACTGTGACACATATATCCGCGTCGGTCTAAGTGACGGTTGTACGTGTATGCACTAATACCCCTGTCACGCTGAAATAAAGTTAGGCCAGGAACATATAGCCAGCAGTGAACCCAAAGCTGTAAAGTTTTCCGTTTCAGAAAAAACACGGCAAACAATAATTGTCGGTCTGAGAGATCAATGCGCGGGTATACGAAGGTTAAAGAAGAAAAAAAATACAAACATATAAAGATACAAAAGGGTTATCAAAAAATCGACTACAAAGAATTATGAGAGACGTAAAAGCGGCCTTACAAGAGCGAACTGAGCATATATTTCTATTTGTAGAGTTCCCACAGGGCGAATGCGTTATCTACGTGTCGATATTGGAAAGAAGGTAACGTCACTTGAAAGCTTTATAGGATATTGCCGAAATAATATGTTTGTTTGTTGGAAAAACGGCGAACACGTCGAAATGAAAGAAAATAAAAGGATTGACGCTTGCAAAGATAAACAGGGTGCCTTTTTCATTTTACGATATTTTATGGACGGATTCCACCTCAAATACGTCTACACTTCTGAAATGGTGAAAAAAATGACCTGCTACATATTAATATTTTATGACAAACAAATTGTGCGCCTGATGGTAAGCGACACGCCTGTCCATAACAGTTGCAGTGCAGCTCAGAGTTTTATATCGCAAAGATCTGTCGGGTCATTGCCACAGCGCAAGTCCTATGTGTCTGTAATTACAATATACAAGTTTAAAGCCTGACGTTCACTTTTAACCTAAAACAACGGTTTACCCTCTTTATGTAATTATCCTCGAAATCACACGTATACTATAATAATAAAAGCAGCCCTTGTTTCCGCTACCCACTAATGCCTACAACCGAATGCTCCTCGATTGTCCCTGCCAGAGTTGCCATTTTTTAAAACGACATTTCTCGAGTCGAACCGGTATTTTTTTATAAAATAGCATTCTTGAGGAAGTGATAAGAATTCAAAATTATATAAATTGTTAATGCTAGCGGCTGTATGCGAAAGCTGTTTTTTAGCGGTTCGTGAAGGGACGCCAGATTAAAATTAGTCAATATTTATTGCGAGAATGATCCCCCTAAAATATAGTAAAGTTAAAAATTCACACTGTATACAGGCAGACACTCTGGGATGTTTACGTTCTTTTTGTGATAGCAACAAAGTATACATTATTATGATTAAAATTCGAATACCCCGTGCCTTCTGACAGCAGCTTGTGATTTAGATTTAATGGAAAGGGTTTTGCATCCCTTTCTCTCTCGTCGCAAACACACATTTGAATTTGGGGCAGAGAAGACAGAATATATACGAGCAGGAAGCTCGACAAAACGTTTTAACGTTCAAACTTAACGTAGACTGTATTGCTCGTGGTATTGCTATTGTTTTTATGTACCAGTGAAGGTTTTTACTCTTTGTTTCTTCCTAGTAACTATGGTTTGTTTGTTAAATTGAGAATAGAATAAAAAAATCAACTCAAAAAATCTTTGTATGATGTCAATATTAACTTAATGAATATCAATTGAGTCAAGTAGTCATGTAAGCAGGCACACGAGATTTTACTCTACAATAGTAGAAGTAGAGCTCCTTGTGAAAGAGTTCGTCCAGGGAAGTACTGCCACCTTACCTATTTCTGCCGCCAAGCAGTAATGTGACTGGTGAAATTACAGTCACGTGGGACTTGCCAACTTATGTCTCAGGAGTCACCCTGAGGGGGCGCAATGACAGTGCTTCTAAGATCGTTGCGATTTAAAGCTCTGAGTGACATTGCAACTGTTATGGATAAGCGTGTCGCTTACCATTAGGCGCATGACTTGTTCGTTCATTCACTTGGTAATATAAAAAATAAAAGTTTTAGAAGTTTTAGATTAATCATTCTTCACGGTGGAATCTGCCTTACGAATGACTACAATAGTAGAGTTTAATGAATATGACGATTTCAAGTGTAATTTAAAAAATAAAAATTATATGAGTTGTGAGTTTGATACATATTGAAAACATTTCTTAGCGAAAATTAGTACAAAAAATTCCTAACGATGAAATATCATACTTCAGACGCGAGACGTGTGAATTTTCCGAACCGCAAACATGCGCCTGCAATTCTTCATAGAACGTGTAAACAGGTAAGGCCGACCGACATATGTTGTGGTTCTCACACTATAATGGAATTACAGCTCTTTAACCTAATGCGCAGTTACCATATAGTACAACAATTATTAAAATAAGCCACATAGAACGTTTAACTGTTGAGTTATATGGATTCAGATTTATTATATACGAGTGATAATTATAACTTTTGTTAGAGGAAATCTGTGTACATTTGTAGCCGCACAAAAACTAATGTAAATAAAAACAGAAGTAACACACGTAGCAAATGTTTAAACAATAAGTTGTAGTAAATAATATTATACTGACATGGGCGTGCTAGCGCTTGCGAGAGCGCGTGTGTGTTAAAAGAGTTTCAGCTTTGTCTACCAAAGGAATGCTTAAAATCATTGTATATTCTAGAATCAGTATTATTTGTCAAAACAAACCCTAATCTGTTCAACAAACTTGTGGAAGTAAGACGTAGGAATAGAAGAGATAATGATGCAGTATCTATGATGCCACATAAAACTGCATTTATGTCAAAAAATGTGCTCTGTATGCTGCCAAGATTATATAATAGAGTCCCAAAATCTATCCGTGAATTACATGTAAATTTGTTTAAGAAAAAATGTAAGCAGTATTTAATTGATAAATGTTTTTATAATATAAATGATTATATGAATACGAGCT
Source organism: Hyposmocoma kahamanoa (assembly GCF_003589595.1). Taxonomy (NCBI): domain Eukaryota; kingdom Metazoa; phylum Arthropoda; class Insecta; order Lepidoptera; family Cosmopterigidae; genus Hyposmocoma; species Hyposmocoma kahamanoa. The sequence continues at coordinate 4,285,078 of NW_020653853.1, forward strand.
GGATTTAGGGCCCAATTATAATTGTTTTTATATCTGGTAAGATTACAAAAGATTACAGATATATTTGACTAATTTATGTTATTATTGACTTTCATTCATTTTTGACATGCGCATATTTTATGGAGGCTTAGAAATGTAAATTATGTAAGTTTGACATTAACATGATTTTTCGCTTTATTTTTGACATTGTTAATTTTTACTGTTTTTATTATATTTTTTCTTTACATATTTACTAGTTTTTGACAGTTTTTAATTATAATATTTTGTACATTATGCGACCACCACTAATTATATTTGTATGTTTCGACGAAACTGGTTGTAGTAGCACTGTTAATGTATTGAACTGGTCTGATGAACTTATTGTACCTACTTCCACAAATAAATAGATCTTTATCTTTATCTTAAGCATATTAAGAGATTTTTCAGTTTCATCATACACAGTTTACATTTTTAAATCGCAAAGTCCAATAAAATTTTAACAAAAATTTTTTTCTTTTAAAATGTTGTACCTACTGTCTATGGCAACTTTAAAAATAATATTTTCGCGCAGTTTCAGAATAGGCGAGAAAAGTATTAAGAATACAATTCATGAAAAACGCTCAGAACTATTGACTAGTAAAAGTAGTATTTAATCATGATAATGTACAACCACAGTCTTTTCAAAGCCGTCCAAAACTATTGCGGTTGGGTTGGGAATTGTTATCCGCCATATTTTTTTATTAACTGCCTCCGTGGCCGAACGGTTACCATGCCGGACTGCCACGCAGAGGCCCCAGGTTCGATTCCCGGGCCGGGAGAAATATTTGTATGGCCTACATTTATTTCTCTCGTGAGTTTGGGTGTAATTTGTGGTTGTCTATGTGTGTGTCCATGGCACCCGCGACACAGGGTTTCCCTAGTGCGGGGCTATGTTGAGTGTGTGCGTTATTATTATTATATTATATCCACAGTATTCACTCGAAATAGCCCCTTAATTCGGTCTTTATAGAATTCTTTGAATGGACAATATTTTGATAGAAACCATCGAATGATACTTAGAGCTGTTCATTTGCAATTACCCGAAAGATGGAAAAAGATTATGTCAATCATTGACTTACAAATAAATGGATGACGGGTCTAATACAAAAACCACGAAAAAAATGTCCCAAGTCAACCTATTCAAACGTAGTGACATGTAAAGGAATATGAAAAAGCTAAAACGTTGAATTTAAATTGTAATCTCATCGCAGTACTGCCTAATTTTGCTTGCTTCGCTGTCAGTCGAACAAACGAAGACTTAAGCGTGAATGACGCTCTGTATACGATTTTAACGCCCTATAAGTTCGGGCACTTTTTAGCGCGGACCCGACGTCCTTATAATTGTAAGTCAATGCTGTCAACACATAATTGATTAAGGTTTGATAAATATATATATATTTAATGTTTTTCTTCTAACCTACATACTTGTGGCATAGTTACATAAGGCAAATAAAAAATAAATTTTGTGAAGCAGCAGAGCTCTTTGTGAAAGAATTCGTCTAGGGTTTTTAAAGGGCAAGGTTGCTGGTGAAAGTACAGGCACATAGGATTTGTCAACAAGTTGTGAACTTATGTTTCAGACTGACGGGTGAAGTGGCAGTACCTAACACATCTTTACGATTTATAGATCGCGTGTCGCTTACCAACAGGAGCACGACTAGTTCGTCCCGTCACTAGGTAACATAAAAAAATCTCTATTCTTCTCAGGACAACATTTGCGGAATAAATAAAGGTATTGCATGTTAAGGGACTTGTACACTTATTTTTGAACACTTTGAACCTACTGTGTGTGCCACAAATGTAAGTTACTAGATATATACTAGGTCTCTGCTATACAATTATATACGTAGTGCAGGAACCGCGAGAAATCACTGGTAGAATGTTAATGTAAGTGATGTAATTGTAACATAGTTAAATAGTGTAAATGCAAATTAATGTAATCCTTTTTGGTCAATAAAGCTTTATTATTATTATCACATATATGTAAGTATAATTATGTGATATTTACGTATCCAACAGAATATTCAGTTTTTAACCGACTTAAAAAACAAGGGGTTTAAGTTCGACTGTAATTTTTTTGTGTACGTTACGTGATTACTTTGGCATTTGTGAACCGATTATGATGATTCTTTTTTTGTGGGAAAGAGGGTACTTCAGTAGGCCCATTTAAATTTGAAGAAGGGTGGCAAAGGATTAATCCGGTTTTACGCACTTCCCGTTCACCGATTTCAATAAAACAAATGGCAAATAGATGTAATGCTAATAAAAAAACCGGTAAGCAAACTTTTGAGCACGAGTTTTCTTTTAATAAAAAGTATATAAGTAATAATTCCTCACAAGGTATGATAATAATGTGCCAAACAACCAAACCAATTATCTGCTCTCAAACTAGAGAATTTTCGTATTATGAATTCTAGAGCAACGCAATAAACTCCGCCAATTTGGAAAAGGTTTTTCTATTCTTCTAAAATTTTTCAATTTTTCTAAAATGGTTCTTCCTGGAACTTCATTTAGTGCTCACATTATTACCCGCTAGGCCACCGAGCGTATTCGTCGATATATCGATTTTGGGAAAATATATCCGAGTTTTTAGAAAACTCATTACGAGCTCCACACATGCGGAAAACCGGATCATTAAATGATGCTGTATGTGTATATATATATATATTGTGTGACAATATTTATGAAAACAAAGAAAATGTTTCCTCGATTTTGTTCCTGTTTTCCAGGACATCAATACACGTCTTTCCATCGAATTTCACGATAATGAGCATAACGGAGCGAGGAAACAATATTCTCTTGATATTTTCATGCTTAAAGAGCTTTCGACGAGCTTTCGACGACCGCTGTAGCATACGGTGAATAATCTGAGTTGTATGTCGATAAAGAGTTATTGGCAGGATTTTGTACATTGGTAGAAGTGGAGCTCCTTGTGAAACAGTTTCTCCAGGGAAGTACAGCCATCTTACCTATTTCTGCTGCTAAGGATTACTGCGCTCCGGTTTTGAACGGTAAGGGTGCTGGTAAAATTACAGGCATACGGGACTTGTCAACTTATGTCTCAGGGTGACGGGCGCAGTGGCTACTAAGATCTTTGCGTTATAAAGCTCTGAGTGGCACTGCAACTGTTATGGACAGGCGTGTCGCTTATCACCAGGCCCACGACTTGTTCGTACCGTCACTTGATATCATAAAAAAAGAAACTTGGTATTCAGCTCCACATTGTCAAGTCGAATGACGTTCTCAAGTGTAAAAATTTTAACTATGGAATAAATGATTATTTGATTTCGACTTTGTGGTCAGTGGTTTACCTATAAAAACATTGTTTTATGATATAATAATAATAATAACGCACACACTCAACATAGCCCCGCACTAGGGAAACCCTGTGTCGCGGGTGCCATGGACACACAGAGACAACCACAAATTACACCCAAACTCACGAGAGAAATAAATGTAGGCCATACAAATATTTCTCCCGGCCCGGGAATCGAACCTGGGACCTCTGCGTGGCAGTCCGGCATGGTAACCGTTCGGCCACAGAGGCAGTTGTAATAGTTCAATAATTTAACCTTGTTCCTCTAAAAATAACTATGAGTGGACTTCTTTACATTTTTACTCACTTGCATGCTCAAAGCGATACACTCTATACCAACTGGCCACCTTGGATTTAATCGACAAGCATGTCAAAAGGCTTATAGGTGACACGGAATTAGTTGAGGCGAAGCTGCAGAGCCTTGAACACCGCCGTAACGTTGCCGGCTTATCGGATATATCACGGAGTATGCGATGGAATTGCATAATTTGATTCCCTTCCCCTTTCCATCATCGGGAGACTAGATGTAGGCTGGGATTCCACCTCCATGTTTCGGATAACCGCAGGATTCGCAAGAAACGTTCCGCTTCCACATTTATATGGCAAGCGGTTAGAGAGTCTATGAATTCTGGACAAGTCCCGAAAACCTGGAGGCTTGCAAATGTACAGCCTGTACCTAAGAAAGGTACCCATCTAATTATCGACCCATTGCAATTACCTCCATACTCTGTAAGACTATGGAGCGCGTATTGAATAGCCGTCTCCTTGGATACCTCGAAGATAACGATCTTGAGAAAATGGTTTTCGCCGTGGTCGATCTACTGGGGATCTTCTTGCGTATGCCACACATTTATGGAGCGAGGCTGTCGAGAAACGCGGTGAACTGCTTGCCGTGTCTCTCGACGTATCAAACGTATCAAAGGCCTTTGATAGGGTTTGGCATGATAGCCTGTTAAACAAGTTCCCAGCTTACGGAATTCCTGTTGGCTTTTGCACATGGATAGGCGATTTTCTGAAGGATAGGTCAATCCGTGTAGTTGTAGATGGTTACTCGTCTGCTCCTCATGGTATAAATGCCGGTGTACCTCAGGGATCTGTCCTCTCCGCCACTCTATTCTTGCTGCATATCAACGACCTGCTGCTGATGCCCGGTATCTTTGGGTACGCAGACGACAGCACAGTGGCGGTGAGTTATGTGCCAGACGCCCGAGACAACAGTGAAGAGATCCGGTGTAAGCGAGAGGCGATGGTCACCCGGTTGAACCTGAGTCTGAAAGCTGCTTCCGACTGGGGAAATGCTAACAGGGTCAGGTTTAATGCGGTTAAAACACAGGCGTGTCTTTTCACATCAAAACGGAGTCCCCTACACCTTACTCCGAGTTTCCGAGGCGTATCCGTGCCGATAAGGGACCACCTTGAGCTACTTGGTCTGGACTTATCATCCAACCTCAACTTTGGGCGATACATTGAGTGCTTGGCAAAAACTGCTGCCAGAAAACTAGGCATACTTTACAAGGCCAGGCGGCACTTCACACCTGAACAGCTTTTAAATCTGTATAAAGCACAAGTTCGATCCTGTATGGAGTACTGCTGCCACCTTTAGGACGGCTCTGCCCATTACCAGTTAGCTGGACTCGTTGGAGCAAAAAGCAAAGAGACTTATTAACAATAATTCTCTTGTGGAGTCGAAGTTTCAAAATCTCGACTATGGCAGAAAAGTAGCCTGCTTGTCGGTTTTCTATCGGATACATTTCGGGGAGTGTGCGCAGGAACTTTTCAATTTGGTTCCACCCTCACCGTTCCTCCTTCGGTCGACTAGAAGGTCCGGAGAACTCCATTCTTATGTCGTTGATATTCCACCTATTCGCACTAAGCGCTTTGCTTTCTCCTTTCTGATGCGTACGGCATAGGAATGGAGTGCTCTATCTGTATTTCCCGAAAAGTACAATTTGGGGCTATTCAAGGCTAGAGTCAATAAGCATTATTTAGGTGTGCATGCTACATCGTCGATCTCATCACGACTTTCCATCAGGTGAGATGGATGTGAAATGCGCACTTATTTTTTATATAAAAAAACTCTTCCACACACACCCAAACACCATCTTACATTTTCATTTTAACCAAAACAAATTGCAGTACTTTTAAGTTTACTTTCAAAACTTACGTTTAAACTTAGTACTACTTCAATATTTAAAACTCCTCGTTATACTTTTTTTGTAATAATGTGAGATACCGGGACTCCTAGCACAAATAAATAACTTATTAAAAAGGATTGTCGGACAGAGTTTATAGAGAAGCAGGATTAAGTTAAAACAAAAAAAAAATTAAATAACTAATAAATAGACAACATCACCTACGTTGTTGCGATCGCAAAGTAAGTAACTAAAGTACCTGTGTTGTGGAATTGGAAACAATGACGGTACCACAAGCACCCAGCCCCTAGACAATATAAGTAGGAAAGTATACCCGGCCGGGAATCGAACCCGGGACCTCAGAAATGGCAACAGCATGAAAACTGGTGCGCAAGCACTGACTTTGAAATTAACGAAAAAATAAAAAGAAAAATGGTATTCGCCCGCCAAATAATTGGTCGTTAACAACAATGTTCGCTTTTTTAAATCTTTGGTAGAAGTTTTCTAAATGTTTCTCGAATATTTTACTAAGAAAATTGCTTAACACGGTCATTACAGATCTATTTCATAGATTTGCAACTTGTTTCGTCCAAAAATATCGATTTTTGTGAGAAGTCAAGGACTGATGTCGGAGACGTTACTGTCACTTGATATAAACTATTTAGTTGTATTCCTTGTTTCTATGTTCATTTCACTGCTTTTTATTGTAAAATAAGTGTGTAAGAAAGCTACAGCTGTGACAATACCACGTCGTTCGTCGCTGATACCCCATCAACATACTCCCAAAATGTAATTGTCCATGCCATTAAAATCGATACAAAATTGTCCCTTTATCTGGGGGCGATAAAGTTAGCTTAAATAAGAAGATGGAACGTTTTAGTTTAAATAAATCAGTTTAGGTAAATAAAAGTAACTTGATCATATACTTACTCTTGTAATGAAACTCCTTGCTGATGCTGCACACTATTCATTTTTCCTTAAGACACTTTACAATGGTGTAACAATTATATTTTTCCGTTTTGTTTCGAAACTATCCCTGAAGCACTGAATCTCGGTAACTTCCTCTGAAAAAACAACATGGCTTCCTCGCTTTTTTCCTACTCAAAACCCATTATCCTAGTTTTTTGCTTTGTGTTACCATTACAAAACAAGAACTTTTTCATATTTTTTTACTTTCACAAAAATCATTACACCATAAAGTAAGTAGACATATAGTAATTAGTAGCTTCGTCGGTTAGTTGAACGTAACATTGAAATAATTTTTCAATATTACTTACTCCTCAGGTCATCACAGCCGATTACACCAACTTACCTGTAAAACAAACGATCGAGTTAACTTCAAGTTAGAACAAACAACGTAACTGCGGTTCAAAATAGCTTTGTCTACGTTCAAAGTTTTCCAATTGCAGAACTTCGTCGGAGCTATGTTGAGACATTTCTACATTGCAATAACTAATGTTATTAGCGTGTTTTAGTTTTATTGATTTTTTTAAATTTTATCACCACAAAGTTACATACGTAAAGGAATTAATTTTAAAATGTGACAAAATTTTGTTTTTGTATTACTGCTGTGAAATTCCAGCTCTCATTTGCACCATATAAACATATCTTATGAAAAAGTGTACATATCTAATAACCGCTGCTTACTGCCACCGTGGCCGAACGGTTACCATGCTGGTCTGCCACGCAGAGGTATCGTGTTTGATTCCCGGGCCGGGAGAAATATTTTTTACGATGTACATTTATTTCTCTCGCGAGTTTGGGTCTATATGGCAACTGCGATACAGGGTTTCCTTAGTGCGAGGCTACGAGTGTGTGTAAAAAATAAGTAGGTGTAAACATGTTTTGCGAACATGTTGTCCCAAAGTTTGTGTGTTCTTTTTGCTCCATATTACGACTTCTTATGTCAACTTTATCAGGCACATTAAAATACAGTCTATAAATTGATTTGTCATATTATTTTTGAATTATTGCGTAACATATCATAATTGTATTCAGTCACACGCAAAATAGGCGCTTGGACGTTGCCAACAACCATACAAACACCATACCATACAAATTGTATTCCAATTAACTTAAATGACAGAACATGTATTTGCAAAGAAAATTAGTAATTAATTAATGGTTGCCTACTTTGTATTGTTGTACTTATTACTTCTAAATAAAGGATTTTTTTGAAATCAATACGTACTTAAGTTCGGACCAACAGACTTTAGTAGCAGTAGAGTTACTTGTGAACGAGTTCGTCCAGTGTGGTTCTGCCACCTTACCTATTAATGTTAGCATTACTGTGTTCCGGTTTTACAGAGTAAGGGTGCTGGTGAAATTACAGTGACACATTTTAAATTATATGAATCAATGATGGGGAATGATCGGTGAAATCGAGAAACGATGTTAAAATACATGAACTGACCTGATTTAAATCAACTAATATTCATTAATAAAATCAACCCCACGGCTAATGACGAAAAGGCGTGGCGCCACTGTTTGTTGATTTATAGTTTAATTTTCGCAGATGTAACCCAACTTGCCTAAATAATAGTATATTGGTACATATTGGATGAAAATTCTCCAAAAATACACAATTTTCGGAGCATTTTTAAAAAGACTCTCGCTGTGAGAGGAGGCCTGTGCCCAGCAGTAGGATTACATATTATAACAATTTTCTTATTAGCCTCCAGTGTCCCACTGCTGAGGAAGAGTCCTTTGCTCAGCTGTGGTGGTGGAGAGAAGAGTCTCTCGACTTCCACAGTTCCCTGTTTGACGCAATGTTAATAAGCCTGCGTCCAAGTCATCCTGGCATCTCTGTCCTGGTCTGCCTCGTCGTCGCTGGCTGTTCTCCGGCACCCACCAAGTGGCTGAGTGAGCCCATCTCAGTGGGTGCATATGACAGATGTATCCAGTCCAATCCGATTTCAGCTTGGCAGTCCTTTTCCCAACATCTTGCATGTCTTCGAGCGCAGAGTAGTGTTCTGGATTCTATCCATCCTCTTTACACGTAATACGTTGTGTTCCATCACCCTTTGGCAAACTTTGATCTTGGACTTTTGACTTTCGATCAAGGACCATGTCTGCGCACCGTAGGTAAGGATGGGTAGGATACTCTTGTTAATGAGTTCTTTTAGGTTTCCCTTCACAAGATTTTTCATGGACCAGTAGGTCTTCCATGCGTTTTCGAAGCGTTGATCCATATCTTGCCTATTACTGAAAGAGACTACCTGCTAACTATTATTATTGTAATATTTATTATTGATTCGGATAGATGGTTGTTTATTATGCCGTAAAAAGCGACAACGTTGGTTTCTCTTTTATTATCACCTAGGATATTTTCATCCCCATTTATATGGCGTACGGCATTTTATTGGAATTCGCTGTCTGCATATTTGTTCCCTGAACGCTATAATTTGAGCCTTTTCAAGACGAGAGTGAATAGAAACCACCGTCATTTTCCGTCTAGTGAGATGGAGGTCAAATATGCACCTATTCCTACAATAAAAAAATCCAAATAAACCAACTTAAGAAAACTTCAGCTCAAAGTTAACAGTGAAATGTGTTGGACATTAACGCCATTATCTGGTCTAGTCACCTGGACTCAGGGCCGTTATCTACAGACACGGTGTAGAGAAAAGCTTTGTGCTCAGCAACCAATAGAATTGCGACGAAGCGGCGGAGAGGTGAAAATAATACAATACTATTGGCTCGCTTTGATAGATAGGACCTTGGGGACTTCGAGAGCATTACTCACAGTCAGACTTGGACTTTCATAAAGCTATTTTCGTAAATTTTTATTTCTGGATAGATAGACTCGATTTTGTAGTCGACATGCACGAAAAGGGTTATCATTTGGCAGCAACAATGAACAAGCGATGCACTTCCTTGGTGTGCAGAGCGCGAGCATCTTGACCATGACATCATCTCATGACAACTCCATACTTAAAAATCGTAACTTTGAAAACGGTCAAAATTCCGTTATCTTTCTGGCGCTAATTTGTAACCTGGAAGTAGCGCCGTGGATATCAATTAATTCATCTGTAAATATAAAATATAAGTCAGTTTTTTTCCTTGTAATATTATTCAAATAATTAAATTAATTATATTGTTATTCATGATCTAAAATTATTTTCTGAACTTTGACAAATATGTGTCAATCGATGACATTGTGTGTTACTAACCAATTTATACGCTTCCTAATATGGGTAGATGGCACTCATCCTAAATAAAAAAAAAGAATTGTTGGCAATATCCATAAAAATATATGCAATAAGCGCCATCTAGTAGATTTGTGGCTCGTAAGCCAGGAACCTATCCCGCGTGTCTGCCCGCTCGTCTTGCGTCGCCCACGTGAACAATTCTCGCAATCGGTATCTTTTTAAACTAAATAAGTTCTATTTTGTTTGTTGTAAATAATGGACACTACATTGCACATACTTATCACTGCACATATGCATCAAATGAATTATTTAAGTATTCTATAAATATAAGTGAACAGACTATACTACATTACCGAAATATATACGTAATTAATTTTAGTTTATACGCGACATGTGTGTCCGGTACTCACTCGGTTTTAGGGTCCACTGGAAATCGGCGGGACAGCCTTTTCTCTGCGGTGACATTAGCTGAGTGGATTCTTTTACATACGCCACAGACGCACATATGACATCTACTTAGTACACAATAGTGTTGAATATCCTTGTGGTCATTTCATTACCTTATACTAAGATTTTATTTTTAATTCACTTTATTTAATTTTCTTTTTGTTATTCTATTCTATTTTTGTTTTAATTTAGCTTTATCTTTTTTTTAAATTTCTTTCTGTGTATTATTGTGTTGTGGCGTTATCTAATAAATGGTTTCTATATATTTGTTTGTTTTCACTAAACATTAGAGTAGCTTAGATAAATTGCAGCTTGTCAATGTAAAACAAATTTTAGTCACAAAGAAGTTATTTGATACTCGTCGCGATATCTGGTGTACCAATCGCTACTAAATACCATCTATGGTTTTATTGATAAGCAAAATCAGCGAAATTGACATTTTTCAAAGATAAATACTTTAGATGCCAATGTCTCAAAAGTTACTAAATTGCAAATGCGTTTAAGACAAGGACGTTAGTAAAGTTATAAGCGCTGTAATTATGCGAATTTATGTACGGGTGGCACTAAATTAGCTCTGAAAAATTCAGCAATAAATCACGTAATATTTCCAAATAAGAAACTTGCTCAAAAATAAGCTATGAAGTTTTCCTTTGTGTCAATAAAAACAATAGAAGCAACACCTAGGCTCGCGTGTCACGATCGTGATAAAAAAGGTCATTAAATTTACAGTGACATAAAATGACATGCAATTATTGAGCCCCGATTGACAATAAACCGCAATTATATTAATTAAAAATTGATGACAGACATTTTCATGCATGTTTTGTACACTGTTTGTAATTTAGTTAAGAAATTGCAGTTCTAAATTGTTACAAAGTTGCCGTGTCGTACCCAGTCACGGCTATCACGACGACTCATGTCTGACTCGACTCCCAAAGGAAGTTTGGTTTATAATGGTCAAGTATAACATCATGATTAAACTATACAACTTGCATTGGACCTGAGTAGCCGATTATAGCTTAAATAAAACTTTACCTTAAAAGAGACCCGTGTCCAGAAGTGTGACATAGATGGATTAAGTACCAATTACAAATCATTAAGCACCGGTTTTTAAAAAAAATATTAAGTGACGAGACCAACAAGTCGCGGGCTTGCTGTTCAGCGACACCCTGTTCATAATAGTTGCGGTGCCCCTCAGAGCTTTAAACCGAAAGACCGGAGGGGCACTGCCACTGCGCTCGTCACCCTGAGACGTAAGTCGACAAGCCTCATGTGCCTGTAATTCACCAGAACCCTTCAAAATAACTGCCTTTGTAGCTGAACGGATACCATGCTGGACTGCCACGCAGAGGTTCCGAGTTCGATTCACGGGCCGGGAGAAATATTTGTATGACCTACATTTCTTTATTTCTCGTGAGTTTGTGTGTAATTTGTGGTTGTCTATGTGTCCATGGCATCCGCGATACAGCGTTTCATTAGGGCGGGGAGTGTGTACGCATTATTGTTATTTTCAAAATCGGAACACAGTAATGCTAACATTACTGCTTGGCGGCAGAAATAGGTAAGGTGGCAGTACTTCCCTGGACGAACTTCTTCACATGGAGCTCTACGGCTACTAAATAATAATAATAATAATAACGCACACATTCAACATAGCCCCACACTAGGGAAACCCTGTAAAGCGGGTGCCATGGACACTACCCTTGTAATGAAAACACAGCACTGCGATTTTGGAGTACAAAGTGCGGCACCTAACCAGGGGGGTTCTGCACAGAAAACCCAATCACCAATAAACACGAGCTACAAACTACATCTATCCAACACTGCATTTAGATATAAAACACATAGTAGCGCACTCTGACATCGACATGTGAAGAATGGCGCATCGTGTGACAGTGTACAAATGAAATCGGATCCCCGAATGTAATCAGGACGGGCTCGGTGCCAGCCCGCCTCGCACTTTGACGCGGATACTTTTATTTAGGTCGAAATGTATACTCAGCTACATGCCTAGCTAAACAAACAGTCACCTTTCAGGATTCTGTAGTTAAACTTGGAACTCGAAATTGGAAACTATAAGCACAGTATAATAAATACAAAGATCGAATACTTACAAAAAGTTCCTTCGGTCCGGGCTAATTCGAACCGATGTCTTCTAGCAAACCGTGGCAGACGCTATGCCAACTAAGCCTCGGAACGAACAAGCGGACCTCACAAATTTTTCTCTGTGCTTGTTTGTAGGATCTTTTGTATTAAGTTTTTCAACGACTTTTTAGTCGGTCGGATCGATCTTCGTATTAATAGTTATAACAAACTAGTGGAGTAATTTCTCAAAAAATAATTAATCATCAATTCAATACAAATTTAAATACAGTTAACAGCGACATCTCTAGCCAGGGCTGGTAGCTGTAAAGTTAGTTAACTGGGTGACGACATACTTTCATAGATTTCTCATAGATGGCGCTACGGCTAAAAAGTCGTTGAAAAACCAATACAAAACCAACAAACACCTAGAAAACATAGGAGGATTTAAACACGTATTCATACGTATTTAAACTGCCTCGGTAGCCGAACGGTTACCATGCCGGACTGCCATGCAGAGGTCCCAGGTTCGATTCCCGGGCCTGAAGAAATATTTGTATGGCCTACATTTATTTCTCTCGTGAGTTTGGGTGTAATTTGTGGTTGTCTATGTGTGTGTCCATGGCACCCGCTACACAGGGTTTCCCTAGTGCGGGGCATTATTTAAAGAGTATAATAAAGACAAGTACGGTAACTCCATACAAACGTAGATGCCCGGCTTTTTTATGATATCAACTGACGGGACGAGCAAAGCGTGTGCCTGGTGGTAAGCTACACGCCTGTCCATAACAGTTGCAGTGCCACTCAGAGCTTCAAATCGCAAAGATCTAAGGGGCACTGCCACTGCGCCTGTCACACTGAGACATAAGTTGATGAATCCCATGTGCCTGTAACTTCACAGCACTCTTACCCTTCAAAACCGGAACGCACATATTGGTCACATTACTGCTTGGGGGCAGAAATAGGGATGGTGACAGTACTTCCCTGGACAAACTCTTTCACGAGGAGCTCTACTGCTATGAAAACTGATTGTATGTGTGCCGCCCGCCACACGGTGTTTACGGATGCATACATTCGCAAAATAATAAAAGGCGCGTGGACGACCAGGTTTGCTTGCTTTATGCGAATGTGTGCGTCCGTACACGGCACGCGGTGGGCGCGCACACATATAAGTCGTGCTCCTACGCTTGTATGAAGTTACCATACTTGTTTTATTACACTATGGTATAAGTTTGTCATTTGATGTCAAGGTGATTTTATACGTTCATTTAACGACCTATTACCACGAAAGTTCCCAGAATAGCGATTTTGTAAGTTTCAGAATACTTACAAGTTCAAGTTGCTTATTGTACACAAAATAGTCGCGTTACTAACCGGTACGGAACCCTGCCATGAGTGTGTTCAACACCATCTCAACCGGTTTGTTAAAAAGCAAAATTGAACGCTTTTCAAAAGACTTAAGGTGTATTTTTCATTAATTTGGCAATGTAGTCCATGGTATAAGTTGTAATAATAAACTGCATGTAGTAGAGAATACTTACATCTCTACCACAGCAAACAAGACTTTATGCCCAGTAAGTACGTCATACATTTCTCAAGGTTGAAACAGTACAACCAACATGGATAATAGGTCCATGGGAAGGTAGAGGGTTTGTCCCAGGTGTACTGTTATTAGGCCACGTTGCCTTAAAGTTTGTAGTTAGGAGTTTCATGTTTATCCGACGTCGTAAAATTTCTATAAAGTTTTCCTCAAAGTGTAAAGTAAGCTTCACTTTCAAAGTTATCAAAGACATTTTAGTTCAAATGATTATCATTATGAAACAAATGTTCAAAAGGGTTCTGTGCTGGTTTGACAGTATTGGTTTTTAACCGACTTTAAAAAAAAGAGTTTTCAATTCGACTGTACTTTTTTGTATGTTACGCGATAAGGCTGTCTTTCCACCAGAGACGTGCGAGGTAGTGAGGCGGTGAGGATGTGCTGCGGCGCGGTGCGAGGTTGTGTTACGGACTCTTTTCAGCTATGCACAGGCGGGGTACGGTGTGGTGGGATGAGCGGTGGCGGTGTGTCAGTGTCAGTTAGTGTCATACTGTCAGTAGCTCTATTTCCTACACCGTTTTGCACACATGCCTCGCCCGCATCTCTCGCACAAATTCTGGTACACATCCCTCGCACACATCTCTCGCTATTTTGTATGTACAAATACTTAGCTCCGCTAACCCTTTTCCACCGGAGCTGCGCTAAGCGAGGCTTGGGAAATGAAGTAATCCTATTGGTGGATTTTTTCCTCGCGCACCGCTTCGCTACTTCGCACATCTCTGGTGGAAAGGAAACCTAACTCTGTTGTTTGTGACCCGATTTTGATGATTCTTCTTTTGTCGGAAAGAGGGTACCTTGGTATTTGACCGATTTGAAGAAAATATTCCGCTTTTAAGGGTGGCAGAAGGAAAAACCGGTTTCGCGCACTTTCCGGTGACCGATTTCAATAAAACTTCGCAAATAGGTGTACTTCCACGAACTTTAGAGGTCGTTTTTTTTTATAAAAAAGTTATTATTGTTTGATAGAGCAGCTAGTATGTTTTATTTATCGAAAATGATTTCTATAGAAAAGAGTAGCTATACCCCTGAAATCTTACATAGTCTACAAATAATTTTAATGAACATCATATAAATGAAATCGAGTCCAAAATGCTTATTGCCAAAGACGGCTGGTTGCCACCACTAGCTATACAGGGTGTTAACGGAATAATAGGAGCTGCATCAATTTGTAAATATGTTTATTGAAATAAATTCCAATTGTATACAAGATTACGAAAATTTGTATGCACATGTTTATCACAATTTGTATTTTCTTTATATTATTAAGTAACAGAACGAACAATTCGTGCGCCTGGTTTTAAGTAACACAATGTTCATAATAGTTGCAGTGCCCCTCCCGCTGCGCCTGTCACCCTGAGACATACGTTGACAAGTCCCATGTTACAGGTACATGCGTTACACACAGTTGGCACAGCTCAACGTTGTCTCTCCAAATCCTTATCATCTATATAATAAAATCTTAGTTTTACATGATCTATTTTTCAGTTGATCTGAACGGCACGCCCGTGGGATGAATTAAAAAAAATCAATTCACATGTAACGTACAGCGCAAATAAAAAAAACGGCGAATTAAGTATTCAAAGCAAATTATATTCCCTCTTTTGTCCCAAAAAATGTACCACCGATTTAAATACTTATTACCATGCCAACAAAAATTAATCATCAAAATTATATAGCAACCACGTAAAAAGATCTTACGGACAACATAAAGTCAGAAATAAAATTGGCATTAATATATCAATTTATCATTCGTCTGATACATTAGAGTGGTTCGACGTAACAGAGAACCATAAATGTCGTATTTATCTATAAAATATAACGGTAATGGTCATATAGTAATATGGCGTGTGAGTTATAGAACTGGGCTATTAGGAAATAGGCCTTTATGCCGTGTTTATATGATGCTACCGAAAATTCACGTTATGGACAAGCGTGTGGCTTACCATCAGGTGCACGACATGTTCGTCCATTCCCTTGATGTTATAAAAAAAAGAATTACCTCCATGTGCCTGTTATAGAGGTATAGACTCTTTGTGCAGTGTTTACTCGGGTTTCGACGCAAAATTTTATTAATGATTATAACTAACTAGTGGACTTATTTCACAAAATATATATGGATAATAACTTCAAAATTACCAATCAAATGCTCGCAATTACAGAAATATGTTCGTATGACAATTATATACAGCAAGCTAGACTTAACACCTAGCGATAGTCAACTACGTTACCTTAGAATGTCTTCCAACGAAGGATCACTGTTTTTACTTTGTAGCATTGACTGATGCAGCAAAGATGAACTGTAAATATTTTGTTGACCATTATTATCGCACTTTTTGGGTAAACGAAAAGAAGTTATCTTTTCATTTTTTTCTTTTCTTTTTATTTTTAAATCCATTCAATGTTTCACTATTACCCAGTATTTTTTTCAACAAGTTCCATTATTGTTTTCATTTCATTTATATTTTTATTCAAAAAGAACTTTTGCACTGTTCGAAACACATTTACTTCAACGTTATGCGTCGAAGAACTAAATCAAATCGTCGGTCACATCGTCGCTTAACATCAGGTGAGATTGTGGCCAAGCGTGTGTCTATTATATATTAAAAAAAAAAATCAAACCTCTGAGACACAGGTTACCACCTAGTTCAGAGGTAGAAGTATCGTCACCCCCTTAGACATAGTTGTACCAAACTTGTTTAGTCGTAATCCATGCTATGTAACGTGTTCCTATTTTTATGTACAATAAATTATTATTTGTAAATTTCAAGGAAATAGTACTCATAAATTGGATGACACCTCTTTCGAAATCTTACAATTAATTACATTGTATTTCACCCTATATTTTTATATGTAGTTAGCAATTACTACAGTAGTGTATTTAAAAAAAAATGTAATTGTAAGTAAAATATAACTATTTTGTTTTGATTTTTTGTCTTTAAATCATTCCGGAATTTCAGTGAGCGATAAACATTTATCCATTCTATGGGAATTACTTGAAGTTTATGTAAACATTCCGATTTCTGATTATTACTGATGAATTATTTACAATTATTTATTATTGATTACAATCAAATTCTATGAGTTTACTAAGCCACAGAAAATAGAAATATAATTTAGTATTTTGTTTTGATTTTTTACATTTTAATTATTCTGGAATTTCAGAGAGCGATAACTTTTTATCCACTCTACTGGAGTTACATTAAGTTTAGGTAAAAATACACTGCCTATTACGGTTTATGATTATAATTGGTGAATTATATGATTATATGAGTTGTGGTGACACATCACTCAATTGAAGGCACAAATATTTTTATTAAGGACCCCGATAATTAAACGAAGATATGGCTCAAAGGACTTGTATCCAAGCGAAAACTTTTAATAAAAAAATAAACAAAATTATATATATATTCTAAACATGTTCGGTAAAATACCATAGTCTGCTGTTTCAAGTCGGCAGGTCACGAATGAAAGTCGATATTCATGTGCAAATTATGGCCCCAGTTACGCCCCTATAGTATATTTCCTTTGTGGTACAAGTATAGTAACACAAAGCGTTCTTAAAAGTGTACGATAGAAGCGTGAAGACGGCAACTTGGCACTCGAAGCCGTCACTTCGAATATGCCTTTTTCTTATTCGCGATACACGTGTACCGGATTAAGACTTTATTCTCTGTGTACAGGTTGTGTAGAAGGAAAAGTATAGCGAAAACTTGAACAATGAATGTGATTTTGATTGTAAATTGTGTCTCTCTAGTCTTTTTATACTTTCAAACGAAAGTGCAAGGAATGGCTTCTTCAACAAACAAAACACATGACTGGTTGGTTGTGGAATAGTAATCCGTAGTGGTCTGGTAACCGTAATTTGTAACCTTTGTCGTCCTGATTAGATTTGCTTGTTTTTACTTGATGTTTGTATGGTGTAATTAATACTTTATATATTATCACTCGTAACCAGTAAATGAATAACTAGATTTACGTTATATTAACGATGTTTGTTTAGATATTGTAGACCTTTTGTTCAGAATTTATGGTCCGACAGACGACACGGGCGGAGACTGAAAAACAACACTGCTGAGGGTTTGTCCTTTTCATCAACATATTATAAATAGAAATCAGAGTAGCTCATAGTTTATTAGTACATGTATGATGTACTAATAAACTATGAGTTACTAATTAACTATGTATTGCAAATTGTACTTCCATGTTAGATTCATAGATATAGATGTAAACTTTTCATGCCAGCATATTTGATACAATCCACTTATATTAACAGTATAATTATTATTATATTGAACCATTTAGTGTTGAGAGATTAAGTAGTTTTTTATTGGATCTTCATACCGCTTCATAAGCTCTGTCTTCTTTCGATTAATTCTGAGACCAACCAGTTCTCTTACTCTTTTCAATTCTTCAGCGATTTTAATCATATTGGGCTCGCATTGTCCATATAGTGCCGGATCGTCAGCATACCCCATGATCTTGCGTTATCTGTTTAATTCTACTCCACCATCAAACAATAGGACTTCCCGGACGATGGTTTTCTTATTTCGTTCATAATACAAAGTGACCGGACCTACAAGTCGTGCGCCTGGTCGTGAGTGATACGCCTATCTGTAACAATTGCAGTGCCAATCAGAGCTTCAAATTGCAAAGATCCCATGTGTTTATAATTTTGCCAGTGTGTTCGAGAACCAAGTTAAGTCTCCTTACTTCTGACCGGACTATAACCATTCTTGTGTCTCTCAACCCTCGCGTCGCGTGCGTGCGTGCGTGCGTGCGTGCGTGCGTGCGTGCGTGCGTGCG